>NC_143154.1:24145141-24340650 GCF_041381405.1 Jatropha curcas
TACCCTTGATAAACACATTGTTAATTAGGTAAAAAAATGCAAAATAATCGAGATTGGATGTACTGGAGGTTCGAGGTCAATGGGATATTAAGACAAGAGTTCCTGCAAGGATTGGAGGCGTTTATACAGTTTGCAGTTGGTAATCCCAGTTTTATGGATGGAATAAGTTGAGGTGTCCATGTAATCACAAGAAGTGTCGAAATCGAGCCTTCTTAGACATCGATACAGTGAAACTTCATTTGTGCAAAATGGGTTCGTGGAAAATTATTACGAATGGATACATCATGGTGAAGCTCGAGTTGCCAGTGGGTCAGGCCACTCCATTCCGGTAAGTTTAGAAGTTCAGCCTTATCAATTTCTGTATGGTAATCAATGCAATGATATGGTAATCGATGCGAGTAGAGTACAATGTGATTGGGATAATATGGAGGAATCGCCAAATGTAGCAGCACAACAATTGTTTGACATGCTAAGTGCAGCTAACAGTGAACTGTGGCCTGGATGCAAGAATCATTCAGTTCTGTCTGTTGTTGCACGATTACTACACATGAAAGCGGAGCACCATTTTTCAGAAAGGTGTTACGATGATTTTGTCAGTTAGCAAAGAAATGTTGCCTGAAGGCCATTCAATGGTTGATAATTTTTATCGGACAAAAAAATTAGTTCGGGGATTGGGACTACCGGTAGAAAAGATTGATTGCTGTCGTAATAATTGTATGATATTCTGGGGTGTTGACTCGGAATTCAGAGAATGCAAGTTTTGTAATCTTCCAAGATATCAACGGCGGTCAAGGGACTGGTAGAGTACAAAGAGAAGGCTTTCAAGAAGATGTATTATTTCCCTCTTGTTCCTCGCCTTCAAAGGTTATATGCATCTAAGGCGACAGCTGAACACATGACATGGCATGCTTTGCATGAATATGGATGGTATAATGACTCATCCGTCAGACTCTGAAGCGTGGAAACATTTTGATAACATTCATCCTGTGTTTGCTGCTGAAATGAGAAACGTGAGATTGGGGCTTTGTACTGATGGGTTTCAGCCGTTTGGCCAATCAGGACAACAATATTCATCATGGCCTGTCATTGTGACACCATATAATCTACCACCGTCAATGTGTATGAAAGATGAATATATGTTTTTGTGTGTTATTGTTCCTGGGCCTACTAATCCAAAACATAAAATTGATGTGTTTCTGCAGCCTTTGATTGCCGAACTTAATTATTTATGGGAATATGGGGTTGAAACATTCGATATTTCGACCAATCAGAATTTCATAATGCGAGCTGCTTTGCTTTGGACCATCAGTGATTTTCCAGCTTTTGGAATGTTATCTGGGTGGAGTACGGCTGGCAAATTGGCTTGTCCTCATTGCATGGAAAACACTAATGCATTTACACTAAAGAATGGAGGTAAACAATGTTGGTTTGATTGTCATCGCAAATTCTTACCAGAATCTCACCCTTGGAGGAGAAATCGACAATGCTTTAGAAAGAACACGACTATTGTTGAACCCCCTCCACCTGTGAAGTCTGGAGCAAAATATTACAAGAAATTGAAGATCTGGGGCTTATGAAAGTTACAGAGTTAGGTGCAGATGAGGTAAATAAAGAATTGGCAGGAATAGCGGGTGGAAAAAGCGAAGCATCTTCTGGGATTTGCCATACTGGAGTTCACTTCTTATCGTCATAACCTTGATGTCATGCACATAGAAAAAAATGTGTTTGAAAATCTGTTCAACACTGTCATGAACATTGAAGGGAAAACCAAGGATAATGCAAAAGCGAGAGCAGACATGAAGGAAATTTGTCGTCGACCAGAACTCGAGCAATCTGTACTTACTGGTAAGTTTCCGAAGGCATGTTATTGTTTAGATAAACCCCAAAGGCAATTATTGTGCGAATGGTTACGATCATTAAGGTTTCCAGATGGCTACTGTTCAAATATGGGTAGATGTGTGGACATGAGGAAGTACAGATTGTTTGGCATGAAAAGCCATGACTGCCATGTTTTCATGCAAAGATTGATCCCTGTGGCATTCCGGGAATTATTACCAGGAAAAATTTGGGAAGCAATGACAGAATTGTCTCTTTTTCAAGGAATTGACGATGACTGTTATCCGATGCGATGATATGGACCAATTAGCGCGAGAAATCCCATAGTGATGTGCAAGTTGGAGCGAATTTTTCCACCCGGCTTCTTTGATTCTATGGAACATCTGCCGGTTCATTTGCCCTATGAATGTCGTTTAGCAGGACCGGTACAATATCGATGGATGTATCCATTTGAGAGGTGATTCACTAACATCTCATTCTAATGATTACATCATTTTTGAACTTATACTTACATATTGGCATTGTACAATCACAGACACCTAGAAAATTAAAAAGAATGTGCGCAATAAGGCAAAGGTCGAGGGATCCATTTGCAATGCATATTTGGTGGAAGAAGCTTCCACATTCTGTTCACACTACTTTGACCAACATGTTTTCACCAAGCATCGGAGAGTGCCACGTATACGATGACGGAGGCGATCGCGTTCAATCGAGTTTGAAGGAAATCTAAAAATTTTCACCTACCCTGGGCGTACGATTGGTAAATCAAAAAAAAGACGATTGACTGATGCAGAGATACACGCGGCTCAAACTATATTTTATTGAATTGCGAAGAGATCACACCATAT
This sequence comes from Jatropha curcas, assembly GCF_041381405.1. NCBI lineage: Eukaryota > Viridiplantae > Streptophyta > Magnoliopsida > Malpighiales > Euphorbiaceae > Jatropha > Jatropha curcas. The sequence goes on from NC_143154.1 coordinate 24,147,826, forward strand.
GTACAGTAAGTATAAATAATGTAAACATTCTAGACTTGATGTTGGCCGTGTTAAAGTAACTTATGCTAATATGGTTCGTTCATAAATAGGGAATATATCAATCTTCTGCGGCTTCAAAATCTCAATTGACTGATACTGCAGTTGATGCAAAGCTGGACACGGAATTTGCAGAATGGTTCAATATTATGTAAGTACTTTCAATGTACACAACACGGAATGTACATTTATTAAATTTGACTCATGTCATTACTATTTCCCATAGGCTCGAAGCTCGGGGAAGCGATATTCGTAACAGATTTATTACGGATCTGGCAAAGGGGCCATTACCGGTTGCTAATGCCTACTCTGGCTACTTTGTAAACGGTTTACAAGTTTCACACTGAGGGTTATGGGGAGAAGCAGAAAGACAATGAACAGCGTGTGTGTGCATAAAGGGATCCAACTACAGTGACGTGTCAAACGATTTTTATGGGAAATTGGTTGAGGTTTTGGAGTTAGAATATCCAGGCCTACCAATGAAGTGCACAATCTTATTCAAATGTGAATGGTTTGATCCTACGCCAAACATTGGCACGAAGGTTCATCCTAAGTATAATCTGGTTGATATTAATCAAAGAAGAAGATATACAAAGTATGAACCGTTTATTTTGGCAATGCAAGCTGCACAAGTGTACTATGTCCCCATATCCATCGTTTAAACGAGATAGATGCGATTGGATGGCAGTGTGTAAATCAAGGCTAGATCAGTTGTTCATGCACTTGAAACGAAACAGTCTTCTTCACTCGCAGTATCGGAGGCATTTCAAGAAGTTAGGGTTGAAACGCAACCGATGCAAGTTGTTGAAGATTTAACAGATAGGTTGGATGATGAAAGCCGATCTTATGTTGAAATAGGAGCATCAGATGATGAAGAGGAAGAAGATCAAATCATCATGGTACCTCAGAAAACGAATATGAAGAAGAGGAAGCTGATGAAGAGGAGGAGGAAGCAGATGATATTGAAGACACTTAAAACTTAGAGCAATTTTACTGTTAGAAATTGATAAATGTATATGCAATTAATATTATTAATGAAGAATTTCAATGGTATTCACTTTGTTTACTCGTATTACACATGTTCTACAATTCATATAATTGTATAAATTCATTTTATCTAGGTTCTGATATCTGCAGTACAGATGGCTAGAGGCAGAGCGTTTTATTCTGACGCGTCCGGCAAGTGGTTCGCGTGGAGGTCGTGTACCTGGACGCAGTGCCCGTGGACGAGTAGGGTCGATCCCTCGTCCTTCGTCAGGTACGTCTGGGGCTTCGTCATCTGCTCAGCGACCGGTACTTGCCGCCATCACATCCTTCTTCAGGTACGTCTGGGGCTTCATCCTCTGCTCAGCGTCCAGTACTGCCGCCATCACAGCCTTCTGCTCCTTCCTCTTCTGCTCCTTCCTCTTCTACCCCCGTTTCTGGACCATTACAGACTCCAGCAGCTGCACAGTCACCCACTGTGCAAGGTAATCATAAATGTCATAACTGTCATTTTAATTATATATTAATTATCTAGAAATGTATAACATTTGTCATTTATTTGCAGGCTTCATCAGATCCACGTATATCACCCCTCAGTTTGGTAGCGGGACAGTAAGTACTTATTCAGATTTTCTGTAGGCATATTTTGTAATTATATTTTGTACTTGTTCATCTCTGTGATGCTTTCGTGTAATTATATTCACTTCTGTTTTTTTTTTTTTCAGCATATATCCATCTTCTCGAGCAGCGAGGCAAATTTGAAGATAATCAAGCTACAGCTGCATAAGAAGGATACACACTGGGATGCCGTACCACAAGAGAGGCGAGAGACTTTTATTGGGAGGAGTTCCAGGTACTCTTTGGTTTAAGTTATATCATCAGTCAATGTTTACAATTCAAGATAAATCCTTAGTGTTTAAACGCTATATTTCATTTTTTTGCAGAAACATTTCATATGGGACGAGGCCATTACAGCTATGTTGAAAGTAGCCTGGGAGAAGATATGCGCCGATCGATACGCTGAACTTCACGTATAGGATGAGAAAAAGCGGTAAGAAGCAGCAGTGCGTGTCTCAGGAGATATGGGAGAGCTGGCAAAGGCTTGGGAGGATCCCTGCATTCAAGAGAAAGCGGGAGATATTTGCACAAAACAGGCGCAGTGAGACTGGCGGGATGGAGCAGGACCTTCGCGACACACAGGCGGATCTATATCTGCTATAGAGACAGCTCGATTATTAGTAAGTGACCTAGTCCATTTACAATACACTGATGTTTAATGAAAGTACATTATATATATTAATATATCATGAATAAAAATTATTACAGGCTAAAGAATTAGGTCGTGAGCCCACACCGATGGAGGTGTTTACATACACTCACACGAAGGACCACGATCGTAATACCTTTGTCGACAGACGTGCGCTGAGCGTCAATGTAAGTAACAATGAATAATATTTACATTTACCCTCTAATCATTGCGAAGATGTACAAAGTTCAATATAATAAAGCTTGCAATTGCATTGATTAATTAATTTTTTATTTTCAGGAGAACTAATACTACAGCTCGGGAGCGTATTGTTACTTCTCAGGACCGATGAATCCGAAGCTGAGTCAAGAATTGACGAGGTAGCGCTTTATCTCGAGGCTGTAGGGGGCGAGAAGAAGAGGAAGGTATACGGCATCGGGTCTCAGGCATCACAGTTTTACACTGGCTCAGCAGCTCACGCTTCTACAGCCAGCGCAGCACCGCAGCCGGAGCACACTGGCTCGCACTATGATGATGATATACGGGCTCAGCTTGCTGATCAGCAGAGACAGATTGCAGAGCTTAGAGCGCATGTGCTGCGGCTGTCCGGTGAGGACCGTGCTGGTACTTCTTCCTCTGATCCTGCGCCTGCTACAGACCGACATGTTTCGACGTCTCAGCAGCAGCCACTATCGGCTCCTGATCCCGATGCTGCAGGCGATACCTTGCTCACCCCTCCTGGCGCTACATCACATCCAGCAGGTACTCCTCCCGGCGGTCCGACATCGGATCCTGCAGATAGAGCAGCAGCATATATAGATTTGATTTCCGACCCTTTATTTTTTCATTTGTATTTTCATTTTTTAATTTGTTCAGAACAATAAAAATACATTTTTATACTGTTCTTGAATTGCGTGTGTGTATATATGCATTTATGTCAACTTTACAGGTGTAGAAAAATTTTGGTTTCAAAATAATATTTAATTTTTTTTATTCCCTTTTTCATTTTTGCGACCGATTTGCGACCGATTTGATACCAAAAAAAAATTTTGAATTTATAAATTGAGACCGATTTGCCGACCGATTTTTAAAAAATTGCGACCGATATTCTGCGACCAAAGTTGCGACTGAATTCCAATTAAACCACGACCAAAATTTGCGACCGCTTTTTCAATTTTGCGACCGAATTATCGGTCTCTAATTTGCGACCGATTTTCTCATCGGTCGCAATTGACATTTGCGACCAGTGATTTTGCGATCGACGTTTGTCGGTCGCAAAGTATAAATAGCGACCGATTTTTGCCATTTTGCGACCGATTTGTCGGTCGCAAAAATGGCGTTTTTTTTTGTAGTGTTTGGAATGAACTATCCACCAGGTATGGTGAATCTAATGGACCTATGATTTACCAAATAAAAAAAGATATTTCAGTAACTATACAAGGCAACCCAAACAGTAGCTAATTACTACACAAAACTTAAAAAACTCTGGGATGAGTTGGCTTGTTTAAGGCCCATTCCCAAATGCATCTGTGGAATTGCAGAAGGATGTACCTGTGGTGTTATGAGAGCAATTTCAGATCTAGATGGAGAGGAAAACTCATGCAATTCCTCTTACGACTGAATGATACATATGACAATGTTAAAAACCAAATCCTGCTTATGGATCCATTTCCAAGTATGAGTAAGGCTTATTCAATGGTGCTGAGTGTTGAAAAACAGAGGGAGGTGAATACTGCAATATATGATTCAAGTGAGAATAGCAGTGCAATGTATGTGCAAAAATCAAACTACAACAACAAAAATATAAGCCATAATTCCAGATCTAAAGTTGACAAACATTGTGATCACTGCAATGGGACTGGCCACACTAGAGAAACTTGTTTTAAACTAACTGGTTATCCAGATTGGTTCATTGAACTCAAAAAGAAGAAGAAAGTTCAAGCACATTATGGACAAGCAGGTGATGCACAGTTGAATGCTAACTCAGGAGGCAATGAAAATTATGTATCCAGAATGGTGAGAATGGAGATCCAGCGTGCAATCAAAGATAAAATGCAGTATGATGATAAGGCAGGAGATACACCTAGAGCTAATGCAGTCAGTTTTGCAGCTATTGTCTCTCATTTTCATTATAATGTGCATGATAAATGTGAATTAGTTCCATGGATTATTGACATTGGTGCAACTGATCATATGACATACATGCATCATCTATTTCATACACTAACCAAATTACCTAAACCTAGAAAGTAACCCTACCTGATAACTCCACCAGAACTATAAACACATGTTGGCAAGATCATAATACAAGACAGATTGGTATTAAAGGATGTGTTATATATACCAACATTCAAATGCAATTTATTATTTGCATCAGCCCTTGCAAAAGACAATGCACTATCAGTGAAAACACTACCTGACCACTGTTTATTACAAGATTTGCAGACTGATGAAGTAGTAGCTATTGGCAAGTTGAATGGAGGCTTGTATTTTCTTGATAAGAAGTGTTTTGTGCCTATTACTACTACTAAAGCTCTACTTACTTATACTACACATGATGATCATTTGAGACTATTATGGCATCTTAGATTGGGTCATATCTCTATGGCTAGACAAAATCATGTAATAAATTTTGATACAAACAGTGGTACTCTTAATTGTAATGTTTGCCCCCTTGCAAAACAACAAAGATTACCATTTTATCCAAGTTGTAATATTGCTAAAGACATTTGATTTAGCACACATTGACCTATGGGGACCTTGTCCTATACTTCTTTCCTATTACTTCTTTAACTGGTGCCAGATATATGCTTACTATTGTGGATGACTATAGTAGATACACATAGGCCTACATGCTACCAAACAAACAACAAGTCCACTCAATCCTTGACCACTTTACCAACCTAATGACACCCAATTTCACACCAAAATCAAAACAATAAGGACTGATAATGGCACTGAGTTTGTGAATAATGTAGTGAAGACATTATTTCTTTCTAAAGGAATTACACATCAACTATCTTGTCCTTATTCTCCACAGCAAAATGGGAGAGTGGAGAGAAAACACAAAGAAATATTGAATATTGGGAGAGCCCTACTTTTTCAGGCTAAATTCCCTAAAATTTTTTGGTCTGAAGTTCTCCTATTCGCTGTTTACCTGACCAATAGAGTGCCTTCTGCACTCTTAGAATGGTTAAGCCCTTTTGAAAAACTACATCAAACACAACCAGACCTGACACACTTGAAAGTTATTGGCTGCCTGTGTTTTGCAACCAATACTAAACCATACAAAGACAAGTTTGATCCTAGAGCTAAAACATGTGTATTGTTGGGTTATGGGGCTCAACAGAAGGGTTACAAGATCTATGACATGCACACTAATCAAATTTTTTACTCAAGGGATGTTATGTTCAAGGAAACAGTTTACCCCTTCCATCACAACACTCCTCTTGAGTCTTGTACATTTAACATACCAACCTGTTTAGATGACAATGACCCACCAATCCCAGACCATACAAACCCAACTACAAATATGCCTAACCTGTGACATCCTACCGAGTCAAGTCTTTGCATAGTCGAGTCTTTGCATTGAGTTGAGTCGAGTTGAACCAAACCCGGTTGGGGTAGAATGGGTTTATTAGTGGACTTACTTGATCGAGAGAAAAAGAGCAAAGTGTAAGGATTAGGATTTAATGGCATTAAAAGAACAAGCTTGGGTATTAAGTTATAGCCTTTTGACAATTGAGGTATCATTTAGTAAGTTTCCATCATTTATCTTGATTTTGTGATGACTTACCCGTAATCATCATTTTACTTTCCCATTGTTCATCTTTATCTTATCTTCTTCATATTTCTTCATCCATTTAGGCAACCTCAATTCTCTCCAAGTAAGTAGAATTACTTGCAGCTTATTGTTATTCAGTCTCTACTTGAGTGATATTGTAGATAAGTTGTAAGAATTTTGATGTGTATAGGAGAAGGGAGTTCAAAGAGTGTAGAGAAGAGAAGCTAGAACAGAGCTCACGCGTTTTTGGAGTAAAGGTTTGATATCTCTTGATTTTTATTATTGTCTTTGCATGAGAATTTGTGTGGTGTGTTGCTATTGAGCCAATATATTGCTTCATGTTGGAGAATGGTAGTGGTGAGAAAACAGGGGAGGTATTGAGTTTATGTTGAAAACAGGGGGGACTTCATCTTGATTTTGACCCCATTTAATGAGGGAATAGGAAGTGTCATAGAAGAGTTATTTGTTCCTCTATGTGTTAGCTTTGCATGGGTTTTTGAATCACCCAAATTGGATTTGTATATTGAGAGATATGACCAAATGAGTGCAGACTGCGCAGGCTGGAAACGCGTCGCGACCTGGCACTGCGTAGGCTGGAAGCACGTCGCGCGCTCGCGACTTTGCACTGCGCTGCGCGCAACTTCCACTTCAAACTCTCTGACTCTCAATTGGCATATTACGCGCTCGCGACTCTCAAGTGCGCGCTCGCGAAGTTGGCCCTTGGCCTGGAAGCGCTCGCGACTTGCATTGCGCGCTCGCGTAGTTGGCATGAAAACTCACTGTCTCTCATTTGGCACACTACGCGCTCGCGACTCTCAAGTACGCGATCGCGACTTATGCCTGATAACACACTGTCTCTTATTTTATGCATCTCGCGCTCGCGACTTCCACAGGCGCGCTCGCGACTTGGTTTTTCCTGCATTTTTGGACTTTCTTTTTCTATGTAATTGGGTTCTTTGCTCAACTTGTATGCATCCAAACATTTCAAAACAAAAAGACAACATTAGAACATGTATCAAAACAACACCCAAGCATGCAAATGATGTGAAATCATATGAACATTATAATTTATGAAGTGATGAACTATTACTATGATGTTGTGTTATACATTTGACATACCAACATTATGCTCCATTGAGGTTAGGTAGAAACCATGTCGATAAGGCCATGTCGCGACATAGGATAGCAGATATGCGCCTCATACAGTTTGTTACTCCGGCTACAGGCCGTTGAGTGGATATGATTATATGGGCCATAGCAGCCAAGTATACAGTATTCATCCAGTTTATAAAGTTTTTCTTATCACCTCGGTTTCGCTATAACCTTATGGAGCCATACAGATTTCATGAATCATACAGCATAATAAACAGCAAGTATCATGCTATATGTGCTTATATGTTTAATTATCCAGATGCGTTTACATGGTTATTTCTATACATGTATGTGCTTTATTATTTCTTGTTATGTTGAGATATCCACTGAGCTTTATTTGCTCAGCGAGTTACCTGTTTAACTCGCAGGTTTTGAGACTGGTCCGTAGAGGGTCCGTTTACAACTGCTGCCGTTCATCTGTAGAAGACTCAGTCTTCAGGGTAGAACTCATTTTGTTATTCTTTTTATGGCATGTACAGGGCACACAGTTGTGCCCAATCCATTTTGTAACTAGTACCATGTCTTGTAAAGATTATAGACAGTATTAATATAACAGCATCAGCATGCTAGTATGTTCATATACAGGATGATGTCAGCATGACAGGACATACAGTCAACCAGTTTGTAGCGTCTCGTCTCGGTTTATTCAGGTTTACGGGTGGACCGAGAAGGGATGTTACAAATTTTGGTATCAGAGCCCTAGGTTCAGTTTCCCCGGGCTTGCATTCATAAGTTAGTATAGTGTACATGCCATGACTACCCTGATGAACTAAGCAGTTGTTGTTCTTTTAGGAGGATGTCACAAGAGGGTGAGAGTGAGTCACACGCCTCCAGAGCAGTGGAGGGTGAGGCTCCAGCAGCACCAGGTCAAGAGGCATTATTAAAGCAACTTGCAGATACTTTTCGACAGATTGCAGGGGTGATGCCTCAAGCACCAGTCATAATAGAAAGAGAAAGAAAGCCCCCACTGGAGAAGCTTCGAAAATATGGTGCGAAGGAATTCAGTGCCAGTAAGGATGATAGTCCAGAAATAGCTGAGTATTGGTTAGATGGGACATCGAGAGTTCTGGAACAATTGCAGTGTACACTAGAGGACAAGTTGATTTGTGCCACATCATTGCTAATAGATGAAGCATATACATGGTGGACTACTGTTCAGCAGCGAGTATCAACAGAGCAGCGTACATGGCAATTCTTCTTGGACGAATTCAAGAAGAAGTTTATCACAGAGGCTTACCTAGATGCGAGAAGGAAGGACTTCTTATACCTTCGACAGAACAGACTGTCAGTTTCAGAATATGAAAGAGAATTTACCAGGCTCAGCCGGTATGGTAAGGGGATAGTGGCTACAGAAGCCGAAAGGTGTAAAAAGTTTCAGGAAGGCCTGAATGATGAGATTCAGATGGGAGTGGTAGCCTCCAGATTCAGAGAGTTCTCAGTTTTGGTAGAGGCAGCTCAGGAGATAGAGCGAATTCAGGCCAGTCAGCGTACCAGGCGCCAGCGGACTCAGCAGAGGAGAGACCAAACTCAGAGTGCACCCAGTAGCTATCAGTTAGAAAGTAAGAGATTCAGAGGTGCTAGTAGTTCAGCTGGTTCTAGACCTTCCTTTAGCCAAGGCGCAGCTAGGGGTGCTAACATGCCAGCGGTATCAGTTGTGGCTAGTTCTGCCGGTGGTAGTCGAGGTTCAGGCAGAGGAACTGGTAGAGGCACCAGTAGAGGTGCAGAGACAGCCGGTTATCCTTTTCCACCTTGTGAGCATTGTGGCAGACGGCATGGTGGAGATTGTTGGTTGGTGACTGGTAAATGTTGGCTATGCGGAGCATCAGACCATCAGAAGAAAGACTGTCCTAAGAGGGCAAGAGTTCCTACACAGTTCATAGCAGGCAGAGGTAGAGGTGAGAGCTCCGGAGGGCAGAGACAACAATCAGAGACTGTGGATAGACCCGATACTAGAGGTCCAGCCAGGGTTTATGCTATGCAAACCAGGGAAGAGGAGGAAGCTCCAGATGTAATGGTTGGTGAGTTTTCTCTATGTGGTCATACAGTTTATGCTTTAATTGATCCTGGATCATCACATTCATACATTAGTGTACCTAAACCTTGGGTTAAAGGGTTAGAAGTTGCATATGTGAGTCAGGGTATGGTAGTTACAAATCCACTAGGTGATGTAGTAAGAACCCATACAGTAGTCGAAGGATGTCCAATTATTATACATGGAAAAGAGTTTCCAGGAGATCTTATGGAGTTGCCATTTAGAGAATTTGATGTTATTCTGGGTATGGATTGGCTATCCAGACATCAGGCTCTCGTTGATTGTGCAAAGAAAAGGGTGACATTATATACTACAGCAGGGGAAGAGATAATAGTAGTCGGGAAGCGGCGAGATTTTCTGGGTAATGTGATATCAGCCATGGCAGCAAAGAGATTAATTCGGAAGGGTTGTGAAGCATACTTGGTATGTGCATTACACGCAGAGCAAGAACAGTCAAAAGTGCAAGACATACCAACAGTGTGTGATTATCCAGATGTATTTCCAGAAGAGTTACCAGGATTACCACCAAGGAGGGAAGTGGAGTTTACCATAGATGTCTATCCTGGAGTAGCACCAGTATCAATTGCACCTTACAGAATGGCACCAGCCGAGCTAAAAGAGTTGAAGATTCAGCTGCAGGAGTTATTAGACAAAGGCTTTATCAGACCCAGTGTATCACCTTGGGGAGCACCGGTATTATTTGTAAAGAAGAAAGATGGATCATTCAGATTGTGCATTGACTACAGACAACTGAATAAACTGACAATCAAGAATAAGTATCCATTGCCTCGCATTGATGATTTGTTTGATCAATTAAAGGGTGCAGGTATATTTTCTAAAATCGACCTCAGGTCGGGATACCATCAGGTGCGGATAAAGGAAGAAGATATCGCTAAGACTACATTCAGGACCCGATATGGTCACTATGAATTTTTAGTCATGCCATTCGGGCTCACAAATGCACCAGCGGTTTTCATGGATCTCATGAACCGCGTGTTTCATTCATATCTAGATCAGTTTGTGGTGGTGTTCATAGATGACATTTTGGTCTACTCCAGAGACAGGGTTGAACATGATAAACATTTGCGGATCGTACTTCAGACATTGAGGGATAAACAGCTGTATGCCAAGCTCAGTAAGTGCGAGTTTTGGCTGGAAGAAGTTTCTTTCTTAGGACATGTGGTGTCATCGGAGGGTATCAGAGTGGATCCCAAGAAAATTGAAGCTATTGTTGATTGGAGACCACCCAGAAATGTCACCGAAGTTCGCAGTTTTCTGGGTTTAGCCGGTTATTACAGAAGGTTCGTAAAGGGATTCTCTATCATTTCATCACCTTTAACAAAATTATTGAAGAAAGCAGTTGTATTCCAATGGGATGATAGATGTCAGCAGAGTTTTGACACTTTGAAGAAAAAGTTGACTGAAGCACCAGTGTTGACCCAGCCAGTGTCAGGTAAAGACTTTGAGATTTACAGTGATGCCTCTCATATTGGGTTAGGATGTGTACTTATGCAAGACAGGAAGGTGGTAGCTTATGTCTCCAGACAGTTAAAGCCACATGAATTGAATTATCCAACCCATGATTTAGAACTGGCAGCTATTGTTCTAGCATTCAAAGTATGGCGGCATTATCTGTATGGTGAGAAGTGTTACATTTACACAGATCATCAAAGTTTAAAGTATTTACCAACACAGAAAGATTTGAATTCAAGACAACGGAAGTGGATGCAGATTCTGGCTAATTATGATTATGTCATTAATTACCATCCGGGCAAAGCTAATGTGGTAGCTGATGCCCTTAGCCGGAAATCATTGTTTGCTTTGAAAGCAATGAGAATTCGCATGGAGTTGCAACAGCAGGGAGTGATTCTAGCACAGATGCAAATACAGCCATCTTAGGTTCAGGAAGTTGCAGAAGCACAGAAGAAAGATGCACAAACAGCACTATGGGTGAAACAAGTACAGGAAGATCATGGTGAGAAATTCAGATTGGATAACAGTGGAGTCTTATTCTATGAAGACCGGGTTGTTGTACCACAGATAGGAGAGCTTAGACAAAAGATTTTGCATGAAGCTCATAACAGTCCCTACACAATGCACCCCGGTAGTACCAAGATGTATCAAGATTTGAAGAAAGGCTATTGGTGGCCGGGCATGAAGAACGATATTGTACATGTTGTAACAAGATGTTTAACATGTCAACAAGTCAAAGCAGAACATCAACTGCCATCTGGGTTACTTCATCCAATAACAGTGCCAACATGGAAATGGGATCAGATCACGATGGATTTTGTTACTGGCTTACCTCAGACGCAGCGGAAGCATGATGCAGTATGGGTGGTTGTGGACAGATTAACTAAATCTGCACACTTTTTACCAGTTAGGATGGACTATTCTCTAGACAAGTTAGCAGAAATTTATGTTAGAGAAATAGTTCGACTACATGGAGTTCCATCATCCATTATATCTGATCGTGATCCAAGGTTTACATCGAAGTTTTGGGGTAAACTGCAGGAAGCATTAGGAACGAAATTGCATTTCAGCACTGCATTTCATCCTCAAACAGATGGCCAATCAGAGAGAGTCATTCAGATCCTGGAAGACATGATGAGAGCATGTGTCATAGAATTTGAAGGCAGTTGGGACAGATATGTACCTCTCATGGAATTTGCCTACAACAACAGCTATCAATCGAGCATTAAAATGGCACCATATGAAGCATTGTATGGTAGACAATGCAGGACACCTGTGTGTTGGACAGAACTTAGTGAGAAGAAGATTTTGGGTCCAGATTTGGTTAGAGAAACTGAAGAGAAAGTGGAGATCATCAGAAAACGGCTGAAAGAAGCAAGTGATCGACAGAAGTCTTATGCTGATTTAAAGAGAAAGGATATTGAGTACTCGGTCGGTGATAAAGTCTTTCTGAAAGTTTCACCATGGAAAAAGATCCTAAGGTTTGGACGAAAGGGTAAGCTTAGCCCTAGGTTCATTGGTCCATACGAGATTGTTGAACGTGTCGGACCATTAGCCTATCGCCTAGCATTACCTTCAACCTAAGATCGGATTCATAATGTCTTTCACGTATCAATGTTAAGGAGATACAGATCAGACCCATCACATGTGTTATCAGCAGAAGAGATTGACATTCAGCCGGATCTCACTTATGAAGAAGAACCAGTTCAGATCCTAGCAAGAGAAATGAAAGAATTGCGGAACAAGAAAATAGCATTGGTAAAAGTTCTTTGGAGGAATCATAAGACAGAAGAAGCAACTTGGGAATCTGAAGAAACCATGCGACAACAGTATCCGCAGTTGTTCACAACAGGTAAACTTCGAGACGAAGTTTTTATTTAGGAGGGGAGAATTGTGACATCCTACCGAGTCGAGTCTTTGCATAGTCGAGTCTTTGCATTGAGTTGAGTCGAGTTGAACCAAACCCGGTTGGGGTAGAATGGGTTTATTAGTGGACTTACTTGATCGAGAGAAAAAGAGCAAAGTGTAAGGATTAGGATTTAATGGCATTAAAAGAACAAGCTTGGGTATTAAGTTATAGCCTTTTGACAATTGAGGTATCATTTAGTAAGTTTCCATCATTTATCTTGATTTTGTGATGACTTACCCGTAATCATCATTTTACTTTCCCATTGTTCATCTTTATCTTTATCTTCTTCATATTTCTTCATCCATTTAGGCAACCTCAATTCTCTCCAAGTAAGTAGAATTACTTGCAGCTTATTGTTATTCAGTCTCTACTTGAGTGATATTGTAGATAAGTTGTAAGAATTTTGATGTGTATAGGAGAAGGGAGTTCAAAGAGTGTAGAGAAGAGAAGCTAGAACAGAGCTCACGCGTTTTTGGAGTAAAGGTTTGATATCTCTTGATTTTTATTATTGTCTTTGCATGAGAATTTGTGTGGTGTGTTGCTATTGAGCCAATATATTGCTTCATGTTGGAGAATGGTAGTGGTGAGAAAACAGGGGAGGTATTGAGTTTATGTTGAAAACAGGGGAGGACTTCATCTTGATTTTGAACCCATTTAATGAGGGAATTAGGAAGTGTCATAGAAGAGTTATTTGTTCCTCTATGTGTTAGCTTTGCATGGGTTTTTGAATATCCCAAATTGGATTTGTATATTGAGAGATATGACCAAATGAGTGCAGACTGCGCAGGCTGGAAACGCGTCGCGACCTGGCACTGTGTAGGCTGGAAGCACGTCGCGCGCTCGCGACTTTGCACTGCGTGCGCGCGACTTCCACTTCAAACTCTCTGACTCTCAATTGGCATATTACGCGCTCGCGACTCTCAAGTGCGCGCTCGCGAAGTTGGCCCTTGGCCTGGAAGCGCTCGCGACTTGCATTGCGCGCTCGCGTAGTTGGCATGAAAACTCACTGTCTCTCATTTGGCACACTACGCGCTCGCGACTCTCAAGTACGCGATCACGACTTGTGCCTGATAACACACTGTCTCTTATTTTATGCATCTCGTGCTCGCGACTTCCACAGGCGCGCTCGCGACTTGGTTTTTCCTGCATTTTTGGACTTTCTTTTTCTATGTAATTGGGTTCTTTGCTCAACTTGTATGCATCCAAACATTTCAAAACAAAAAGACAACATTAGAACATGTATCAAAACAACATCCAAGCATGCAAATGATGTGAAATCATATGAACATTATAATTTATGAAGTGATGAACTATTACTATGATGTTGTGTTATACATTTGACATACCAACATTATGCTCCATTGAGGTTAGATAGAAACCATGTCGATAAGGCCATGTCGCGACATAGGATAGCAGATCTGCGCCTCATACAGTTTGTTACTCCGGCTACAGGCCGTTGAGTGGATATGATTATATGGGCCATAGCAGCCAAGTATACAATATTCATCCAGTTTATACAGTTTTTCTTATCACCTCGGTTTCGCTATAACCTTATGGAGCCATACAGATTTCATGAATCATACAGCATAATAAACAGCAAGTATCATGCTATATGTGCTTATATGTTTAATTATCCAGATGCGTTTACATGGTTATTTCTATACATGTATGTGCTTTATTATTTCTTGTTATGTTGAGATATCCACTGAGCTTTATTTGCTCAGCGAGTTACCTGTTTAACTCGCAGGTTTTGAGACTGGTCCGTAGAGGGTCCGTTTACAACTGCTGCCGTTCATCTGTAGAAGACTCGGTCTTCAGGGTAGAAACTCATTTTGTTATTCTTTTTATGGCATGTACAGGGCACACAGTTGTGCCCAATCCATTTTGTAACTAGTACCATGTCTTGTAAAGATTATAGACAGTATTAATATAACAGCATCAGCATCCTAGTATGTTCATATACAGGATGATGTCAGCATGACAGGACATACAGTCAACCAGTTTGTAGCGTCTCATCTAGGTTTATTCGGGTTTACGGGTGGACCGAGAAGGGATGTTACATAACCCAGACCAAACAAACCAACAAACTACACCTACAACTGACCCAGAACACCAACAACCCATCCAAAATAACCAGACAGACCCTGATCAGACATTACACACAGACCAACCAGTTACACCACTTAGGAGAAGTACAAGAACTTCCAGACTACCAGCTTGGATGATAGATTATGTAACCAATTGTGCAAATTCCAATCACAAACCTTTTTCACCCAATTCACCCTATTCACATGCATATGTATCTTTTGCATCTAATGTCAACAAAATTCATGAACCAATATCATATCATCATGCTATTTCTAATGAAAATTGGGTGCAAGCAATGCAAACTAAACTGCAGGCTTTGGAAGACAATGGCACTTGGGTTTTAACTGAGTTGCCTAAAGGGAAACGTGCCATTGGATGCAAATGGGTCTACAGGGTCAAATACAAACAGGATGGAACTGTAGACAGATATAAAGCTTGCCTGATTGCTAAAGGGTTCAACCAAAAACTAGACATTGATTACAATGACAGTTTTTCTCCTGTCGCTAAAATGGTGACTGTGAGAATTTTATTTGCCCTAGTTGCTAAATATCAATGGAATCTTCACCAACTCGATATTAACAATGCCTATCTACATGGTTTTCTTGATGAAGACATTTACATGCAACCCCCAGCTGGCTATTCTAAAGCTTCTAAAGGCCAAGTATGCAAACTGACTAAATCACTTTACGGACTCAAACAAGCTGGCAGAATGTGGAACCAAGAGTTGACAAATACATTACTCAAGTATGGATTTCAACAATCAATGAATGATCACTGCCTATTTACCAAAGGAGAAGACAATGACTTTTTAGCACTTATTGTCTACGTGGATGATATTTTAGTTGTTGGACCTGACATTCAACTTATATGCAACATCAAAGAATTTCTCCATTCCAAATTTACTATAAAAGACCTTGGCCATGCAAGATTTTTCTTGGGTATTGACATCCTATGGTCTACTGATGGCATCTACTTATCACAACGAAAATTCATTCAAGATATGTTGTTAGATTCACACATGCAGCACGCCAAACATGCATCCACACCATTAATACAAGGTCAAAAAATTCAAGCACACATGGGACCATTACTCACAGAACCAGACTGTTACCGTCGACTAGTGGGGAGACTACTTTACCTGAGCTTCACCAGACCTGACATTACTTACTCAGTTCAACAGTTATCTCAACACATGCAACATCCCTGTCAAGGTCACATGGTAGCTGCTTCTCATGTTCTACGCTACTTAGCCTCCACCACAGATCTGAAATTATTTTTTCCTACCTCTTCTACGCTTAATCTCCAAGCGTACTGTGATGCTGATTGGGGGGCTTGCATCGAGACTCGCCGGTCCCTTACAGGTTACTGTGATTTTCTGGGTTCCTTGCTTATCTTATGGAAAACAAAAAAACAAACAGTGGTTAGTCGTTCCTCTGTCGAAGTAGAGTACAGATCTATGGCTAATATAGTGTGTGAAATCATTTGGATTGATAAGATACTCACAGATCTACAAGTCAAAGTGAAAAAGCCCATACCTTTATTCTGCGACAACCAAGCGGCGCTGCTTATCGCCGCCAACCCCGTTTATCACGAGCGCACAAAGCATATTGATATCGACTGCCATCTCACCCGCCATCACATTCAATCTGGTCTTATTGACACAAAACATCTCCCTTCCGCGTCCCAACTTGCTGATATTTTCACCAAAATGTTACCCATCTCCCACTTTCGTCTCATGACTGTCAAGTTGGGCTTGGTTTCATTACCACAGCTCCAACTTGAGGGGGGTGTGAACGAATATGAGCCAAACACAAAGCCAAACACAAAGAAAACCCTAAAACTCAAAAACAAAGAAGCAGCCGTTCTAAACCAAAGAAAACCCTAAAACCCAAACACAACATTTTCTATTTATACCAAACGCACATACCATACCCATTTTACTTAACCCAAACCCATATAATAAACCCAACCAACCCATTAACCCATATAACAAACCCATTTTACAGCTGTAATTCTGTTACTTTAGGAAATGTACAATACAGTAGGTCCTAGAATTAGAATATACTACACACTTGTAAATATAAATAGAACACAATGTACAGCTTTCAAATCAGAGAAGAAATATACAAATTCTTCATCTACTTTTGTTTTTTCTGCTTTTCTGTTCAAAAAGACACAATCCTTCCTGGAATATCAAAGTCCAGAAACTAGGAATATTGAGTGGCAATCAATAAGAACACAAGGTAGATTTTTTTTTTTTCAGAAGATAGGATTGAGAGATAAGATCAGAATTGATTAAAATTGCAACTGTTAGGATATTTAAGTAAAATCCTAACCAACGCAACACTTGTCTGAAAACAGACACAAACCTTGGGCAACAATTGTCAAATAAAAATTTTGTCTAAAACAATTTTTTTAAATTTTAAGTTAATGTCGAACCCGATACACCCACTTTGACACCCCTAGAGAAACTAAATGGATATCCACATAATTATAATATTGGTAACACTTCCCTTGAATATCCATTACAAAGAATATACCTTATGTGGGAAAAAAATCTTAGTTAAGAAAAAGAGTACATTATTTTTTTCTAAAATATACGATAAAATATTGCCTCATTAAAAATTTTTATTAACAAAAACCAAGTGAAAAAAAAATATTAGTTAAAGGAAACAAGATATGTATGGTGCGTATTTACTGCCTGTCATGGAAATATCACTTGTAATTCATGTGTTTATGTATTCCAATTCAAAACTTATTGTAGGAAGTGTTTTCACAAGCAAATCAACATAATTATTATGAGTGAAAAGAGAATTTTTCAAAAACAAATTTGTTTTTTCTTTTAGTACATCATTCCTTTAGGCAATATAATGCATTTAACATTATCTTCATACAATAGTATAAAGCTTCTTTTTGTGTAAGCAGATTGTACGTACTTTGAACATATTAAATTATTAATTTCAAACAGACATATTACTAACTTGCTTCATGAATTGTGACGACTTCCACAGATAAAGAATGGTGAATCAGATCAGCAATCTGCATTTTCATAGCCAATCAAAACTAATACAAGTATAATATGAACTCATATTCATTAAAATATAATACACAGATTGACCTCTGAATTTTGACAAATTAACCTTACGGCACCGCCAACTTTACAGGGAACCAATTATGCACCTGAAGTAAAATATTTTTACACCAATTAAACACTTTTTCACACATTCTTATGTTTATAACCACGCGTGTATTACAAAGAAGTTGAGTAGGATAAGAAAATGAAAATGGAATCCACTTTTTTTATATATCAACAATTTTAAAAATAAAAAAATAACATCCTTTACAAAAACCTTTGTGGGTCCCCATTCTGTCCTCATACCCACGGAACCCATCCAAAAGCCCCCCCTCTCTCCCTCTTTTCCTCTGTTTCTAAAATAACAATCTCGTTAAGCAAAAACAGAGCATTTTCCAAGGAAAATAATGCATTCTTTTCACTCTTTCTCGAATCAGCTCCAGCTTACCTGAACCCGGAATTCAATTCCGGATGAGAAGACATCTGTCATTCCTCCACTCCTCATCTCTCGCCGTTATCGACTGTTTGGTTCGCGAGTTATGTCGCCTTGTCTCGGTTTCAAATCCTGCAATTCTTTTGGATATTTGAAATGCTATAAACGAAAAGTTTTTTCAAGCATATAATATTTGAAATGGCTGTGATTTGTTAGTGAGAAAGTTGTCTTCTTCTTTTTTTTTTTTAACTTGATAAATAATTATTTTTAATATTTTCAAATTTAATATTTGATAAATATTTGTTATTTGTTTGGATGCTTATATATGGGCAAGCAAACGCCAAAAAACTATTAATTTATTTATTTATTTTGATGCAATCATGAAATGCATACTCAAATCTATAATTTTTTTTTTTTTTTGAGGAATTATTCTGAAAAAGAAAAGAAAGATAGAAACTTGAGAAAGATCGATGTTTTGGGTCCTCATTGGCAAGGATCATGTTTTGTGTCCTCTGTTTACCCTCTAATTTACACAGAATTACACATCATGCCCAAGCATATTATATTGCACACTTGGCTTCAGGCGTCCCACCAAAATTTTAAACAATAGCTCGTCAAATGGGCGAGTCGAAATTGTAATACACACGAGGTTGCCAACCTAGAAAAATATTTAATTGGTGCAAAATTTTTTACTTTTCCCTCCAAAGTTGGAAGTGTTGTAGGGTTAATTTGTTAAACTTTAGGAGGCAATCTATGTATTTAGCCTTAAAATATATATTCAACTTCACTCAGTTTTCATGTTCAAGAAGAACTTAATTTGCAAATAAGTTTTCATGAGTATAATGATCATCAAGATTTATACTCAGTATGGTACTATGCTACTCTAGGATATAGTATTTTCATAATTGCACAAAGATATATGGTAGTTCTTCATATTTTTTTTTTTTGGAAGTCGAAATTAGTTTTTTTTCTCATAAATGACCTCACAACTATATTTATGTCATTAATGGATAAGTTTTATCCATATAACATCATTTTAATCCATTGTATTATTTGTATTAATGTATAAATTTCATTTATAAAATATTCGATCTTCAAGATGAGACAAAATTTTGTATTTCAAAATTCTTTCATCTCAAATTCCTTTTTTGAAGAAATTATCATCTTTATAAAACTTTTCAGGAGTTTTAATAATGGTAAATTATATTTAAATCTGTT
This sequence comes from Jatropha curcas, assembly GCF_041381405.1. NCBI lineage: Eukaryota > Viridiplantae > Streptophyta > Magnoliopsida > Malpighiales > Euphorbiaceae > Jatropha > Jatropha curcas. Next base: position 24,167,254 of record NC_143154.1, read on the forward strand.
ATGAGCATATTCTATCAATAAATAATCATTAATTAATAGGCTAATTTACCTTTATATAGAATATGTATAAAACAAATACCAACACTTCGTCGAAGAATAGTGGAAACATGGAAGAATCATATTGTTGGCTCAAGGGTCAATTTCTAATCTCGGATTTTGATGATTAATACAAAACAAATAAATTTAATATGTTATTTGTGCTAATTTTATTTTATGCAGAATTACTATGAAAAGAAATCGTATAAGGCAAGTCCTACATTGAGTGTAAAGTTATTCAAAGATCCTAGTAGCTAGGTATTTAGGATATTTTGTAGGATAGAGAGAAAATTCATATATGAGCACATAAATTAATTTCTCTCTCAAAAATATTTTTCGAAAATTAGTTTTTTCAAAATAAATTCTTTTATTTGTTTTCGAAAAATATTCTTTAAAATCGAAATGATTTAATTTCCTAAAACTAAAGAGATTTCTTCTCTAATGTTTTTGGTAATAAAATCATACACTTTTCGGAAATATCTTTTGAAAGATCTAAAGTACTTCAATTTATTTTCTTACCTTAAAAACGAAGGAGAATCTTTTTTATTTTTAGTAAGAGTATCCTTCCGTAAAAATATTTTCCAAATAATGCTGCCGAAAATCTTTTGTTCAAAGAAAAGCAAAATCGTGTTTTATTCTCTTACCAAAAAGGATAAAATAAATTTTTGGTAACAAAGATTTTCATATCTTCTAAATAAGGAAAGAAGATATTCTGATTTCAAATGAAATATCCACTTTCCAAAAGCAAGGGACACGATGCTCTCTATAAATAGGAGCTTTCACGTCTTAAGCTATGGTGAAGTAAGAGTTTTCGTTTTAAGAGCATTCTCTCATTGATCAAATGTTTATCTCTCAAAACTTACTCTCTACCCCCATTTTTCTTTTCATCTCTACACTTAACGTTTTTATCTTTAAAGTGAAAAGAATTTTTACAACTACTTTTGAAAAACGGTTATGTGTTCTAATCGATTTTCTAATCTAATAAACTGTTTTTTCTGTGCTTATATGTGCGTTTCTTTCTGTCTATTTAGATTCTGTAATCTATAGTAGACAGGCTCTTTATTTGTTAAACTTTTGTGTGTAATAGCTTAGGTTAGAAGCTATTGTGATAGAGGTTATCAAGCGACCTTCTCCATGTGTGGGATTTTAATGTCTTGAATTGAGTTTCTGTACTCTGCCAAAAACAGAAAAGGGTTGAGGTTAACTAGAACCTTTGGAAAATCTAGTGGGACAAAAGGGTAGATCTAGGTGTTGATCTATTGCCTTGTACTGTTGGTTTGTCTCTTACCCTTGAAAAGAGATAACATAGTTGAGGATCTCAAGGTGCGTCTTGGGGAGTGGATGTAGGCGAGTTAGTGCCGAACCACTATAAATCTCTGTGTTGATCTTTTTATTTCAGAAGTTTGCTTGATACTGCCTTTATAACACCTCTGTTTAATTTTTGGAAACGCTAAAATTGTTAATGATTCAGATGTTCTAAAACTGTAATAAGTCTTATCTTTTCTGAACATTAGAACTCTGGAATTCTAATAAGTGAATATACCATGTTCTAACTATTGTTCTATTCACAGTATATTTCACTGCTTGGGTTTCTAATTAATTTTCTAAACTTTATGAGGAAGTTCTAATTACAATAGCTTTCCATCATAAAGTTGTTTTATACTTGATTAAGGCTTTGTGAAGAAGTTCTAAATTCAATAACTGTCTTTCACACAGTCTTATATGATTTTCTAAACTTTATGAGGAAGTTCTAATTTCAATAGCTTTCTTTCATAAAGAAGTTCTAATATTGAATAAGTCAGTGTGAAGCTGTTCTAATCAATAGCTGCACTTTGCACAGACTTTCTATCTTTTATAAATAGAACATTGTGAAGTGATTCTAATTCATAATCTATTCTCACGAGTTCTGTATTTTTTTCCGCTGCACTTAGAATTCTATATTTTGTTTTGAAATTCTAAAATTTATATCTATTTTTAGAAAACCCAATTCACTCCCCCTCTTGGGTTGTGCCATTCATATACGGGACCCACACATATCATATATTTGTTTTCCACCTTAGATCACATTATATTTGTTCAACTATATATATATATATATATATATATATATATATATATATATATATATATATCATGATATTTGCTTAGCCATATATAACTTTAAGGCGATCATACCATCTTTGTTCAAATTTCTTTAATTCATATAGAATCTTTATAATTTACCTGAATACATATTCAGGGTTTCAAATTTGCATACTTCAAGCATGTTTTAATTCTTCAAGGACTATCATTATCCAGTAATCTATATAGAGCTCTATATAATTTTTCAAGAATTTGATTTTTGTGTTTCAAGCAACTTAAATTCTTTAGGATTTTCATATAGATATTTATATCAAATGAACCATATAAATAGGCAACCACTATTTACATAGACGCATATCGAGTTTTTCATGAATTGTCAAACTTACTCACATATCAAAATATAACTGTGCCTAACATATGAGAATATATTTTCTTTCATAACGAATACCAATTCTTTGCAAAAAGATATATGTACAAAGTTATGCTCTATATCTCAAGCCCATTTTTTCGTTTTATTTTTGTATAAATATTTAATTGTACTTCACTCGCTTGGCATATTTTGATGTTTGAACTACAAGTCCAAAAACCTTATTTTTCAAATAAATTATATCTCAACTGCGCCACCTCATTTTGGCCAATTATTTTATGTCTATATTTCATAACAAACTTTTATTTTAGATCCTCATTATTTTTCACAATATTAAGTGTATAACATATGTAAAAGATACAGTTGGTATTTATTTTATATCGATTGTATATTGTCCTTGACATGACATAACTTATTGAGATCTCATTATTTTCATCAAATTCAATGGTTTTAATTACCTGAGTTTCTTCTAAAAATCATCGGTCATGTCTAAGGTCTCTTCTGAAATTTACTCTTTTAGAGTTTTTATTTCTAGAATTTATACATATAATATATTAATTTGATTTTAGAATTATATTCTATATGATAACCAATCAAATAAAATTCAAGATTGAATTTATATTTATAATTCATATCTAAAATATATAGATGACAGAATTATATATAGAATTACCTTGTAAACGTGGACAACCTTAGATATACAACTGTTAATTTTAGTTGTCACAAACCATAAATTATCTCTCTTTAATCGACTTCATCAAGAAAGTGAAGTGGCGTAGAAGTTGATCAACCAGTACCATAAATCAAAGAAGTTTAGAACAAATTCATGCAATTTGATTAGAGTTTGTACTGTAACTTGTTATGAAATATAGGAAATAGAGATAAGATAAGATAAAAAAAAAAAAAAAAAAAAAAAAAAAAAAAAAAAAAAAAAACAGGGTAGAGAGTATATAATTTTTATTTAATTTATTATAATATATTCTTTTGTTAATATTAAATTATACATGTTATTCTATCAAATTAAAAATTTGTATTAAAATATTTTTGAAATTAATTAAAATATCTTTTTATTACAAAAGAAGTCATAAAGTTGGCTAATCATATTAAATTAATTATGTTTTAGAATAAATATTTTCACAAATTGTTTAAAATGTGATCAGATAAGTATTAAAGCTCAAATAGTCACCCCAAAGAGAGGGAAAAAAAAAAAAAAAAGAAAAAGAGTTTTTTACTATCAAAAGCTATAGCTAATCCAAGCAGCTTGCAATCTATATAAATATATAATTTTTAAGGCTTAAATGTTTGTGTGACAATATGTTAGAATATAAAAGTGATGACATGGCATTTTATTTTGTCATTATAATTAATATCTTTTATATTCAAATAAAAATTAAATGTTCTTTATTAAATAATGAAGTTACAATCAGACTAATAAGATTCATTATAATTAATATATAATAAATATAAAGTTTTTTATTAAATAGTTTCTATTCTATAAAAAAAACTAATTGAGTTATAATAGAGTCATAATTAATAAAAATTAATTAAATAATATAAATAGATTAACAAATAGAATTAAACATTAATTTCAATTCAGTAAAATTTATTTCATTAGAATTAAATATTCTTATACTTCATTTAATTTGAATATATGAGAATTTCAAAGAGAAAAAAAAAAATAATTAACTAAATATATCAATTGAATAACAATAATTTGCTTACAATAATTAATTGTGCCAATTAATATTTCAGTTCAATATTTGAGAATTTAAAAAAGAACTCATAATTTTACCTTCCATCAAGATTTAATATTTTTATACTTCATTTAATTTATATATATGAGAATTTCAAAGAGAAAAAATAAATAATTAACTAAACATATCAATTGAATAACAATAATTTGCTTACAATAATATTTCGGTTCAATATTTGAGAATTTAAAAAAGAACCCATAATTTTACCTTCGATCATTAAATAAAAAATACATAAGTTGTCATGCACTACTCTAACTATCAAATGAATTATCCATTTTGGATCAAGTCAATTCCATCTCATATTGGATTACATGATTTTGTCCCGCAGGTGAAATGGATAACTTCCCAATAGGTTACTCATCCTAGAATTTCCGTTAAGCGAACATGCTTAACTCTAGAGTTTTTACAACTCTCCAAGTGATTCCATTAAAAAGCGTCTTTGATGATTAGATTTCTCATTTTCGATATATGATCCAATTCATTCTTTTGTCTTGCATTCCACTATCCATAGCTAGCCATGAGTTTTACTCTACCTGCCATCTTAAGATCGCTTTGCAGAGCTGGCAGCATGGTTCGTCATCGAACCATACATCTACTGGAGGGGATCCGCTCTAATACCAATTGTTATGCCCATACATCTACTAGAGGGGGTCTGCTCTAATACCAATTGTTATGCCGGACTCCAACTACTAGAGAAACTGTCCGCTTTGGGTCAAGCCAATTCTATCTCATGCTGGATTGGCAAGACTCGCACGGTTTTGTTCCGCAGGTGAAATGGAGAACTTCCCAGGAGGTCGTTCATCCTAGGATTTCCGTTAGGCGAGCACACTTAACCTTAAATTCTTTCAACTCTACAAACCATTCCACCAAAAAATGCCTCTGATAATTAGTTTCCCCTTTTTCGATATATGATCCAATTCATTCATGTGTCCCGCATTCTACTACCTATAGTTAGTCTGTCATCTTAGAGCTAGCTAGGAGTTCTGTTTTACCCGCCCTCTTAGGATCGTTTTGCCAGATAAAAATGTCACATAAGTAAATTATTTAAATTAAAATAATTTTCTTAAAATTACATTTAATTTAATTAAAAAAAACAGAAAATTATATCATCCGCGCATCACGTGGTTACAAGACTAGTTATTATAATTTCAATGATTGATTTATGTAGCTTGATGAAATGAGTTTATTTTTAGGTTTAAATTCTGGGATCAATTCAGGTAATATAAATAGTTTTATGGACAGCTGCCATAACTTATCGTTTTTATTTATTTTTCTCATGCTTTAAATCTCTATAATTTTATATTTTCTATAAATTGAAAATATTAATATTTTTTAATTAATTTCTATATTTTAACCAAACAATAAATAATAACTTATTCGGGAAATATTTGCCAAAAACAAATCGAGGTCAAATTAGAAAAAAAATTTTCCCAAATTTTCTTAATGCCAAAGAAGGTGTTAATATACATATTTTAAAAGACCACCACGAAATAATATTATAAATTACTTTAATTTCGGTTATTTTCCTAAAATGCACCCGATATGCCTTCTTTATTTCTGAACGGCCACTAAGACTGAAACCTTGAACCTCATCCCACCAACCAACCCACCCACCATAAAACCCTTGTCGTTTGAAAATCTCTCTTATTTTCAAAGGGATTCTGAAACATCAAACAAAACCCAAATGGAGTCTTCCCGGTTTCCAGAGCAATTGCAAGCCCAAGCATATCAGATTTTAAGTTCAAACGATGTCAAACTAATGGAAGCCCTCTTTTCACTTCTGCTTTCTCCTCAAGAACCACAAAGATCTCATGCCTATAATCTCCTCCTCTGTTGTAAAGATCACTACCCCTGTCTTCTTTTTATAAAGCTCTTTTATTTGCTTAGATATGCCTCTAACATGGACACTAGAGCAAATTCTGCCCGTATTCTTAGATTTGTTCAAGTTCAAAACTTGTGGCCTAAGTTATCTCCTCATGCGCAAGTTAATGTGAAAACTCAAGTTCTTGACTGCCTTAAAACGGAACAATGTATGCCTTTCTTAAGGATTATTTGCGGGGTAGTGTCTGAAATTGCGGGTGAGGTTTATAAAAGGCAAGAGCAATGGAAAGAGCTTCTTGAATTTTTAGTCAGGTGTCTTGCAATGGAGAACGAAAAATTTCAAGAAATTGCTTTGTTGGTGTTTTCACATTTGCCTAATGACTGTAGAAGGGTAATCTGTGATGCTTTGTTGTCGAGAATTGAGGTTTTACATGGAGGACTTTTGCGTGGATTGGCTTCAAACAATTTTGATGTAAAAATAGCTGCTTTTGGGTCTGTGATTAGTTTATTACATTTGTTTTCAGGGTCTTTAGGGCGTGATTGGCTTAATGATTTGTTTCGAACTATGATGTTGGTAGTGTTTGATTTGTTGAAAGGTGAAAAAGAAGAATGTGCTCAAAAAGGTTTACAAGAACTAATTAATTTGGTTACGAAAGAGCCTCAAATTTTGAGGCCTTACTTGAATAGTTTAGTTTCTGATATGCTTAAGATTGCTGAGAGTAGAATTATTAAAGACAAAACAAAAAATTGTGCGATTGAGTTCTTAATGACTGTGGTAGAAGCAAATGATTTGGCTCCAGCATTGAAAGTGTTGCCTTCTGCAAGTATGGTTGGGTTGTTTATTATTCCAATGAGAATGCTTCTTGGTATTCAAGATGATATTGCATGGTACGAGATGGGAAGTATAGAGGGTGATAATGCAGGGAAAACAGACACATATAACTATGGAATCAAGTGCTTGAAGCAGATGTCAATAGTTTTAGGTGGGAAAAATATAGTTCCCATTGGTTTTAAACTTTTGCCTACTTATATGGATGCAATAGAATGGCAGAGACGCCATGCAGGAATTACTATGCTTGGTGTCATTTCTAAGGAGTGCTCACAGGAAATGGTAATAATGTTTTCACCATTATTTTGTTTTAATGACTGTTTAGAATTAGCTTTGATTAGTCATGTGACGTGCAAATATTTTTTAATCTTTGAGAGTTCAAATTTTCAATTATGCTTGATTGAGATGGATGGTAGAAAATATCATATACTGAAAATTTTAAAAGATAAAGTTCTCAGCAACTTAACTAGTCAGAGAGGGGAACATGATGAATGGGAGAGAGGTTTTTGGACTTCTCCATATTCTAATTTTGATCCTTAACTTTAACTAGCAACAACATCCACTGATGGGTTTACATTTTAGAATTTTATTATAGATGTATATATCATACAAAAATCTAGGACTTATTGACTACTATTAACTTGATATAGTTGTTCATATTCTTGTTAATCAGCAACCTTTTTTCTTTTTCATTTTTTTTTTTTTTTTTTTTTTGGATTCTTTATGAAATATTGTACTTTTAGTTGTTAATAACCATCCTGCATGATTAAAGCTCTGCCAGAGAACCTGATCCTTTAATCTTTTCAGCTATGCACAACTGCAATAGCTCTCATACTGATTTTATTAATTTTCTAATCGCTATGAGTTGGTTGAAGGAACATCTTTGAGCTTGTTTCTGGATTTCTTATTCCTTTGTACTGCTGCAGATAATGATGGAAGATTATTTGCAGCAAGCTTTGACTATGATTTTGAGGTCATTTCAAGATTCTCACCCCCGAGTTTGTTGGGCGGCTTTTAATTTTATGCAAATGCATACAGATGTGGTTGGCTCGCTTCAAATTCTTCATCATTCAAGGATTGTGCCTGCACTTCTTGCAGCAGTTGGCAAAAAACAAAATCCTAGAGTGGCGGTATGCAAATTGTTAAATTATTGATTATAACAATGTTATCAATTTTGGGCTCCAGATGTTTTTCATTTTGGTTGGGAGGGGAGAGTTGTTATGCACTTGATTATGTAAATTGACGAACTTGTATTATGTGAAGTTTTGTATGAGGTTATGGCTGACTCTTAGCATCCATTAAAAATCAGTTAGCAGTCCTCGATCTGAGAGACCTTTTCTTCTTTCAATGAGGTTAGGTTGGATTAGTTGGTGCTTCTTCTTTGCCAAAATTCCAATCGAAGATCATATATTTGGGGCTTAATCTTCACTTTTTTTGGAGTTCTATTGATGACTTTGTCAGAAAATGACAGGTTTTGGTGGTGGCTGCAGAAGTGTAATGATTATCAGATAGTAGTTAAGATTTTCCCTTTTTTTTTTTTGGTAATTTAAAGAAAAATTATGATTCTATATTTCTTCATGTACCAATTATTTAGGGTGCTTGTATTTTTTGTTTAGGAAAAGAAAGGCCAAACTAATACTATTAGGCAGGTTAGGAGATAACAAAAAAGCTGAATTCGGAGATGAACCTAGAGGCTGTTTGACAAAAGGTGCTTGAAATCCAGTAATAATTTTTGTTGCATGTTTCTTCTTGGCAGTTGACTCAACTAAGAAACTGTGTGGCATATTTACCCCAGGAATGATAGTTTTGTCTGCGCTAGAATGTGGAACTTAGATGGCTACATCATCAAAATATAAACAATGAGTTATTTAAATTCAAAAATTACATGCTGCGTCAAAAAATTGAAGCATGATCTTGAAGATACAAGTGAAAAAAGAAGTTTAGAAAACTCTACGATAATCAAATGTCATATCGTCTTGACTTGAAGGAACCATTCAATGCGTGTGTTGATTCTAGGGGTGGTAGCTAATATGTGCTTCTGCCTTTCTTCTTTTGTTTGTTATTTGCTGAACAGCTACCCCACCCAATCTTAAATTTGTCTTTCAAATTATTTGCAAATTTCATTTTGGAGTTGTTTTCCTGCAGGTGATAATTAGGGATGATTTAACTAGTTTATCAATATAGATGTCTGTATTTTCATTCAACTTACATATTTTTTTCCTTTGCATTTGAGTTGCAGGAAGAAGTTGCCTCGGCATTGCTTTTCTTTGTAAAGAGTATATATCAAGATTGCTTAACTATATACATGGATTTGGATATGGTGTTGAGAAAATTGCTTGCTGTACTACAGGTACAAAATATAATGAATCAATATTTCAATCTCAATTGAAAAATACATACCTCTCCGCAATTATGCATATGCATAAAAGGACATGCTAGGGAATACACATGTCAATACTCGTGCCACAATAAATATTTTTGGCATCTTGCATATAGATGTGGCATGTGTTTAAAATTAGTCAATGTTCCAGACCTTGAAAAATTATAAGAACAGAGAACAAAAAATTTAGATGATTTGTTTTTATGAATGGTTCTTCAATTTACAGGTTTAGGTTTACACTATTTAGGTTTTACATTTTATTATCTGGGATGGATTTACTTCAATTCATGGGATGAATACAGGATAACAACAGAACAAACAGATGTAGAACCATTTCACTGCGTACTTTCAACATTGTTGTAAAACAAAGGCCCGAAGTATGTTTCAAGTAAGCATTCAACCAATCTTGTCTTCCCTATGGTATACGTGAACAGTGATCATGAATGATTTCCTCCTTAATAAGCATTACATCCTCATTTCTTTGTAGGCATTGTGTTGATTATCTTCCTGTCTTATTAGAAGCTTGCACTGACAAGAATTCAGAACTTAGAAAGGTTGTCATCTTAACATCAGTCAGTTGTTTGAGCCATTGCATAATTTCTTATATACCTAGATTTTTTGTTCTCTTTTTCTTTTTTCTGTTATGTACCTAAACTTTGGTTTTTTCTTCTGTGATTATTTTAGGAAGCTACACTTGGAATACGAATCTGTGCACAGTTTGGTGGATCTCAATTCAGACCTTTTATCAAAAGTATATTGGTTATTCTGCTTTTGCATGCATGTTTCATGTTGACTCAAATAACTTGAATACAACAGTTAATATCTAAGAATTCCAGGTGCACTGTCAAAACTAGGTGGGGTGATGGCATATTCTGATCGGTCCTGTAGGGAGGATTTAGAGGCCTCTGACATTGCAGTTTCAGCCATTGGGGTAATATGTGAATTTCACCGTGCCCTCACAAATGCAGCTAAGGTAGTATTTTGCCATTCCCATCTATTGCTACAGAAATTCAGAGATTTTCAATGAGTATGTTGTTGAATTTTCATTTTTGTATTTGCTAGCTTTCTGTTGCATCCCTTAAGGTTGGCTACCTTGATTTCTGGTTAGAACTTGTATTCTTCACCATTTAGACACGAGTGCTCCAACTATCTCCCTCAAATATTGCTTTTTTTTCCTTTATGGCCTTTGCTTTGATTTGAGTTGGATGGTGGTGTTGGTCGAAGCATGCTGGGAAGGTGAGGGATTTTGCACTTAAATTCACACTGAAACTATTGTGAGTATTTTGGTCAAGAGTGCCAAGTACAATTCTGAAATCTAGGAGATGCATTTGAGGATCACACCAACCCCATTCATTCCTTCTTGATTGGTTTTTGGTCATGCAGAATATCAAGATTTGAACCAGACCTCTAAGGCATATAACTGCAGAAAAGTTGCATGAATATTTTACTCATTTTTTTGGAAAAGAAAAAGCAGAGCGCTTCATGTTTAATTTGAAAAAGTAATTCAAAAGGGAAAAAGGTGACTAAAAAGGGCATATTTCATATTCTATTCCAAATTCCAAATATCAAATATTTGGTGTCAACTCCAACTTAGAAATGAAATCATGCTTTGCAAGGAAAGACATTTCCTTGTCTTGTTCGTATGGTGTCAACTTCAAGATATTTCATTTCTCCTCTAGTTTATATTTCTGAAAATGATATATATTTGTTCATATGGCCTTTCATTAGGCTTAATGGTTTCGTTTTCTAGATTTCTACTTTCGAACTTCAGACAATCAACTAGAAATTATATTGTAGGATATATCTACATAGTTGTTCGGTTGCTAAGAGAATCATTTGATGCAAAGAGACTAATAAATTCTGAATAACAGGTTGATGTATCAACTACCAGTATGTTGAAATTGTCACATCAGTATATTTAAAGATAGATATAGGTCAATGGAATTACTTTTAAGAGATATGACAAGAAATTCATCGACTCCACTGCAGATGTGGTACTATTAATTTGAGTAACATAAATGGTAAAAGAACTATAGGTTCAAAGTTTAACCCTGTTAGATGGGGCATGAAGTTTTAGTCGATAAGCAGTGTTCAATTACAAGGCCTACGATCTTGACAGTGCTTTTCACATTCCAAATAAAGACTCTATTTGCATTATTGAAGATCCTGCAGCAAAATCAGCTAATTGGTCCTTATGAAGGAAAATAAAATGGAGGCAGCTATTTAACCAAATGTTTCAGATTTAAAGTATTACAGGTTGTCAAGCCATTCATAAATAATCTATTTGCAGACAAATTATGTCCTGTTCTTTCCATTAAGCATAGTAATCACTTTATATATCCTCTTATTAACATTCTGCTGCTCGATACTCTGCAATCAATTTATTGATCAGACTAATATTTGACAGCTTGTTCCCACTTGGTTAAGCTTCTTGCCCATCAAAGATGATTTAGTAGAAGCCCGATTTGTGCATGAACAGCTTTGTTCAATGGTTGAAAGGTAACTAACTTTTCATCCTACAATACTATAGTGTCTGTGTCTGTGTGCATGCATATTTATTTTCACCATTAATCCACCATTTTTGCTGAGTTGTTTCCTTTCAAACTTCAATTATAATTAGTTGCATACTGTCAATTAATTCAGGTCAGACATAGTACTCTTAGGGAACAATTGTCAACACCTTCATAAGATAATCCTTGTCTTCCTTGAGGTAAAATCTTGCTTCTTGTTTATCTATTTATTTTAAAAAAAATTTCCATTTGCTAAATGAAATAAAAAGCAATAAAAAAAGACTTATATTCAAATCATTCTTGTTATGCATATTTTCTTAATAGTTGCTTTGTTTGCTGCTCTTCTGCGTCTTTTTTTTTTTTTTTTTTTTTTCTCTTTACGCTATAGGTTATAAGTCAAGGAAGCAATTTAGCCTCACCACAAACTGTGACAAGAATGAAACATTTTTTACAGCAAATGTGGCGAAAATTCCCTCGTAATGTGTTGGATCCAATCTTGTTATCAATGAACGCGCAGCAGCTAGAGGTGCTAGCAAATGAGGTTGGCTTCGTATCCTAAACAAAGAAAGCAGAATCCTAATCCTAATCCTTCATGTCAAGATTATTTTTGTCATTACACGAGAGTTTCCTTTGCCATTCATTAAGAACACAGAGGGAGAGTTTTTGTTGTATAGTTTCAGAAAAGCAAAGGTATCTACTTACATGTACAGATTAGAAAAGAACAGTTTTGTTGTACAGTGAGTTTCAACAGGTGGATGTAAGGAGAGAAGAATGGATTGAAAACGGAATGGTTTACTCCCTGTGAGGGGGAAATTTTGGAAAATGATGAGAAAATATAGGCTGTTAAAGATGCTCTTCAAGTAGAAAGAATTAAGAAATAGAAAAATTTATGAAATTTAATTGAGTTTATAGTTTATGAATTGTTTAATTGATGAAAGTGTTAAAGATTATTTGATTTATTGAGCAGATATGTCCAATTTACATGTGTTATAATTTTTAGGAAAAAGAGTTCAAAGGCGCCATTTGTGGATCAAATCAATAAAATTAAGAATTTTTAAAAGTATTTCGACTTTTTTTTTTAAGTGTATGGTTAGAAATACCTTCATTTCAATAAAAATATTAAATTTCATTAGTTTGGTCTATAGGTGGGCTAAACGCGGTCTAGTTAAATTTTTCCCTAATTTTTTTGGAAAAATAAATAAAATACTAAATGTTACATTATAAGTGGTTTTTTTTTTTTTTTGGGAAGATATGATAATTCGTTCTTTTTTTGGGATATTCCATTTGTTTGCTTGTTTTTTTTTTTTTTATATCCCAAAATTTTTGCAAGGTTTTTAAATTTGTATATGTAATCAATTATTTTTCACGTTATAACATTTATGATCGTTCATTAAATAAATGATTTTTATTAATATTTTAATGAGTTATGGATAAAAAATAAATAAATAAAGGCTAATTTGGTTCGTGAACTTATTAAAGAGGCTAAAATGTTAGACTTGACCTTTTGGACCAACGTAGCACTTAAACTTGTTTAAAATAATTTAAAAAATTAGATTTAATATTTTAAATTAATTTAACTGCTCAACTTATTTGAAATGATTAAAAAATCATATTTGGCATCTTGAGTCAATTTAATTTCTAATTCTTCATTATACTTATAAGTGTGAAAATCAATATATAGGCATTTATTAAAATTGTAGTTGGGATCGAGTTAACTAATTTATTAAAAAATTAATTAAGTATAAAATATAGAAAAGTGATATATAAAGTATATTATATCTCTCTTTATCATGATTGATGGTTTTGAATTTATAAATATATATTAATTTGAATATTTTAAAATTAACATCTACTACTGGGTTATTGCTTATGAAATCTATGCATTTTTCAAGTTTAATAAATTAAAGTTATAATGCATATTTATAAATTTATTATATTACAAGAAATGTTGTTTTATAGATTTTAAATTTATATTCATGAGTGCCTTAAAAATTTGCTATAAGCATTTTTAGTGTATAACAAAAAGTCATCATGTTCAATTAAATCAATTATTAATTTGTAAAAATCAAAACCAGTTAAAGAGTTAAATTGATCCAGAAGATCAAATTTGACTTTTTTTTATCCTATTAAACAAGTTCATGGATCAAATTGATCTTCATTTCTTAAAAAAAAAAAAAAAAAAAAAAAACAAAATAGGCGTATCTTGTCAAACTATACAAACAAAATAGAACGAGGGAGTATCATTGTTTTTCCTTTAATTAATATTGTTTATAAATTTCATTTTTGACCATAATGTTAAAATAATTTGTCCTTTTTTTTTTCCTTTCATATTTGATGATTTTAGTGCTGAGGATTTTGAGTTGAAAGCTTATTATTGTGATCAAATGAATAAAGTTTAGTACTACCACAAATTAAAATCATGAATTTAATGGAGTATGTTATATCAATTTTGGATATGGTTGTTTGGGCACCAATTTATACTTGTTCTTTTTACATACAATTACGGCTTAGCGGCTCCAGTCCTAATTCTTTTTTTTTTTTTTTTTAATTCAGAATCAAAATAGAAATTAAATGACTTAAGAACTGAATCAGAATTAGGTAAGATTGTTCAATTTTCCTTTTTTTTTTTTCGAGTTTCTCAATTCTAGTTTAATCCCAATCCCTTCTTCTCCATTAAAAATTACTACACTATTCTTTAAATTAGAAATATCAAATTAATATTTTAAAATAAAATATAAAAATCTTAAAAATTATTGTTATTAATGTAAAAATATGTGTAATATCGTCAAAATTTGTAACTTTAAGAGAAAAATGGATGTATGTAAAATTTGACATACTATCTTCAAGGGTTAAGATGGAACGAAAAAGATCATTTCTCCTTAATCAGAGATCTTGAGTTCGAACACTGGATATGGAGTATCTTTAAACACTTAGAAATGAGTGTTTTTCTACCCGGCTTTGGGCAGCAGATGGTTAAAAGAATAAAAAAAAAAATTGTTTTACATACTATAAGTTTTTCATAAACAATTTAAGGGTAAATTTAGGTGGTTGGCCGATCTAGAAAGCCATAAGTAAAGTCACGGCTCACATGATAAAACTATTGGGCCGTGTTTGTTTGACTCAGACACCATAGGCCCAAATTCATTAGACCTAAGAACTTCGTCGTTTTGATATGAGGCTTAGATCCATACAAGTCGGTTCATAGGGTATTTATATCCATTTCCAACTTTTCGCAGAGCCGACTCTCAACTCTCGAGGGGTTATTCTAACTTTCCCTCACTTCTCCTTGCCAATTTTCTCAGTTCAATTGGATCTTCAAATCAATCAGGTAAAGTCTCCATCTTTTCCTTCTTCCTTTTGTTCTCCGTATGGTTGCCGAGGAATTCTTGGAAAAGGATTTTTCGATTTGGTTTATTTATTGATTGATAGCTCTGTCTATGGTCATTTCTATTTGCATTTCTTTTTTTTTTTTTCTCGTTTACTGAATGATTTCTTTTAGTTTGTTATAATTTCTACTTCTTTTTCTATATACTGGACTAGAGGTTTTTGTTTTTGTAAACTATTTTCTCAATATTGTTTTATTAGTTAGTTGCTATAGTTAAATTTGAGACGCTGAACATGTTGAAGAAGATAAGTGAAAGATTGAGTTTGTGGGTTTTGGTGTTTGAGTTGGGGTTTTTGCCAATTTTGTAATATCTATTTTTGATGAGTTTGTTACAGCCAAATACTTGTTGTGCCAGAAGTTGCATGGTTATAAATCAACATAAGCACTGTTATTTCTGGATTTTATAATATTTTGTAACTGACTTATATTTATAATTTCAAATTATGTTATGTTCACCAGCCATGGCCGAAGAAGCAGGCATGTTTATGGTTCGTCAAACCATTGGAAGTGTTTTATGTTGTAAATGTGGCATTCCAATGCAACCAAATGCTGCCAATATGTGTGTCAAGTGTTTACGAGCAGAGGTTGATATTACTGAAGGTTTGAAGAAGCATGCAATCATTAGACATTGCCCTGAATGTGATACCTACTTGCGGCCACCAAGTACTAGGATTAAGGCCCAACTGGAATCCAAGGAATTGATGGCATTTTGTATGAGCATCATTAAGACGAAAGATGTTAGGCCGGTATCTGCTGAATTTATATGGACTGAACCACATTCCAAGAGGATTAAGCTCAGGGTCAGAGTTCAGAAAGAGGTTCTCAGCGGTGCAGTACTGGAACAAGCATATATTGTTGAGTTTGTTCAGCAAGAGTCCATGTGTGAAGCCTGCACAAGGGTGCAAGCCAATCCTGATCAGTGGGTTGCTTCTGTGCAACTCCGGCAACATGTTTCTCATAGACGAACTTTCTTTTACTTGGAGCAATTGATTTTGAAGCATGATGCTGCAGTCCGTGCTATAAAGATAAAGCAGATGGATCAAGGTATTGATTTTTTCTTTGGAAATAGAAGTCATGGTGTGAAATTTGTTGAATTTTTAGGTAAAGTTGCTCCAGTTAGGAGTCGCCATGACAAGCAACTCGTGTCCCATGATCCCAAGAGCAACAACTACAATTACAAATATACTTTCTCTGTTGAAATCTCTCCAATTTGTCGTGAAGATTTGATTTGTCTACCTCCAAAAGTTGCAGTTAGTTTGGGGAACATCGGTCCTCTTGTAATATGCACTAAAGTGACAAACAGCATAGCTCTATTGGATCCTTTCACTCTTAGACATTGCTACTTGGATTCTGACCAGTATTGGAGATCATCCTTCAAGTCTCTACTCACTAGCAGGCAGCTTGTGGAGTATATTGTTTTAGATGTTGAAATTGTTTCTCCTGAAGTTAATGTAGGTGGCTCAAGGTACGCCGTAGCAGAGGCCCAAGTAGCCCGTTTGTCGGATTTTGGGAAGAATGATACAATTTTCTATATAAAAACACATTTAGGCCATATCTTGAAACCTGGTGATCAGGCCCTTGGTTATGACCTATATAGTGCCAACAACAATGATATTGAATTGGACAAGTACAAGGGTCTGGTACTTCCAGAAGTAATTTTGATAAAGAAGAGCTATGAGGAAAAACGCCAGCGGAAACGTGGGAAGCCTCGTTCTTGGAAGCTCAAGTCTCTCAATATGGAAGTTGATGAATCAAGAGGTAGACACGACCCAGAAAAGATGAACACAGAATATGAAGAGTTCTTGAGGGATCTGGAAGAGAACCCAGAGTTGAGGTTCAATGTATCATTGTATCGAAATGGAGAATATCAGCCTTCAGAAATGGCATCGATGACTGATGGAGAAGATGTGCCATCTGTTCCACTCGAAGAGTTGCTCGCTGATCTTGATATAAGCGATATGGAAGATGGAGATGATAACATGAGGGAATGAATGTT
Organism: Jatropha curcas; assembly: GCF_041381405.1. Taxonomy (NCBI): domain Eukaryota; kingdom Viridiplantae; phylum Streptophyta; class Magnoliopsida; order Malpighiales; family Euphorbiaceae; genus Jatropha; species Jatropha curcas. Next base: position 24,184,414 of record NC_143154.1, read on the forward strand.
AAAGTTCTTTTTATTTCTAATTTTAGCTTGAAATGATCCTTGATTGAGTGGCTTTGTATTATTGCTGTGCCCTTCTTTTTCCTTCGCTGTCTACTAAGATTTTGTCTCAACAACACTTGCAGTAGGTATTTATCACATTGTCGTTTGTTAAAGTAATGTTGTTTATGCACAATTCAACTTCAATGAGAGTTCATTTTCTTTACTGCTTTGTACTTTAGTTGTTAATCAGACGAAAAATGCCCTGTGGGATCCTTCAATCATCAGGTATGCGATAGAGGTATGAAACTGACAGTTGATTTTCCTAATGGCCCCGAGTTGATTGAAGGAATTTCTTGGAGCTTGTTTCTGTCTCTCTTTTTCCTCTTGACTAGGATTTTGAGGTTCTTTCAAGATTCTCAGCTCAAGTTTGTTGGGCAGCTTTTAATTTTAAAATTCGCCAACCAGATCTACCCAGTATTAATATATTCAATTAGGAAGCTGTTTAAAGAATTTACAAATATATAATTTATAATTGAGATTATTGTGGAAATTACCATTCTAAAAAAAATAAAAATATTTCATAATTTGATTAGTAATGCTATCAAAATAATAACTTGTATTTTACTTTGAATCTAAAATGAATTATTACTTTTAAGAAAGTAAATGTGAATCCATATCTTATATATTTAGGGGTGGGTAGAACTACTTTTAGAACTTAAGTTTTCTCTTATAAATTTAGTCGTTCAATATTTAAAATTTAGCACTATTATTATATTTGGTTTCTTAATCTTTAAAGTTCTTTTTTTCTCAAAAAAAAAAAAAAGGTTAATACAAAATCACGTGTTGCAAACCAAAAAATAAAGTAGCGAACTCTAGCCATCACTATCTTGAACAGTACCTAACTTTTGTGCTATCTACAATTCTACATGTTGTAAGGTTCACAGCAATCCACGCATTATCTTCTCACACCAACACTAAAAAGAATACTATCCAAGTTTTTTCATTACAGTCCTCTCCAACAACCAAATCAAGAACCGCAAAAGAGAAATGGCAGAAGGAAACCAAATACGTTTTGGTATAATGGGATGTGCTAACATAGCAAGAAAATTAGCAAGAGCCATAAATTTAGCTCCAAATGCAACCCTCTATGCAATTGCTAGTCGATCTCTTGAAAAGGCAGAAGCATTTGCCACTAAAAATGAGTTACCAAAAACCATCAGAATCTATGGTAGCTATGAAGAATTTCTTGATGACCCTTTAATTGATGCTGTTTATATGCCATTACCAAGTAGCCTTCATTTGCATTGGGCTGTTCTGGCTGCCAAAAAGAGAAAGCATTTGCTTGTAGAGAAACCACCTGCCCTTGATGTGGTTGAGTTAGATCAGATTCTTGAAGCATGTGAATCCAATGGTGTGCAATTCATGGATGGAACTATGTGGTTGCACCATCCTAGAACTGCCAAAATTAAGGAGCTTCTTTCTCATCCCAAGCTAATTGGAGGAATTGAATTTGTAAGTTCAGTCATCTAATTGTTCATTATATGTTTTTCTACCTTTATGATTAATCAAGAATAGCTACTTTCCTTATTTTATTAGGATGGTTTGCACGGGGTATTTTGATTGCGTTGGACAACAATTTTTAAATAACTTTTAGTATTTTGACTGGTCAAAAAGTCAAATCCCAGATTAGTAACATAAAGTTTGAACTAATTTTTAGAGGGTAATGTAGCGTTTTATAAAAGGTCAATCCCTGTAACGTTTAGCTTTTAGCGTTCAATGAAAAACTACTCAAAAAGCTAAAATAGTATTAAAATGTATAACAACTTTCAAACAGCTAATTTTGCCAAACATGCTCTATCTTTTTATTTTTTTCTCCAATTGGCTATTTTGTTTATCCTTGCCATTGATTTACCTTCATGCTCAGTTCTGATCCAGCTACAAGATTTTCACCGTTAGGTATGAGAATTGACTTGAATTGTACAATTCAAATCGCAAATCATATGATTCTAGAGACACTGAATCTAATAAATTAAATGTAATATGTGATTTTTTTTAGTTAAATGAATGGCTACTCTAATAAAAATGCATTTTTTATTTTGTGATGCTCAGCTTCACAGCACGTCAACAATGTCACCACCTGCAGAATTTTTCCAAAACGACATAAGAGTTAAACCAGACATGGATCCTCTTGGTGCACTTGGTGACTTAGGCTGGTACTGCATTGGAAGTATATTATGGGCTAAAAATTACAAATTACCAAACATAGTTACTGATTTACCAGACGTAACAAAAAACTCAGATGGAGTAATTTTATCCTTCTCTGCTTCTTTACACTACGAAGAAGAACAAGAAAAGACTGTCTCTACAATCCACTGCTCATTTCTTTCATATTCTTCCATGGATTTGAGAATTGTCGGATCGAACGGATCGATCCATTTGATGGACTTTATTATGCCATTTCAGGAGGATTCTGCTTTCTTTAATTTCACATTTCGTGCAAAATTTGTAGATCTTCATATCGGATGGAATGTGAAGCCTGAAAAGATTGTGGTGGCTAATGGAATGCCACAAGAGGCTACGATGGTTCAAGAATTTGCCAGGATTGTGTCTGATATCAGGAATTTTGGGGCATTTCCTGATACGAAATGGCCTGAAATTAGTAGAAAAACTCAAGTAGTGCTAGATGCTGTAAAGAAATCTATTGATCTTGGTTGTAAACCTGTTTATTTGTAATTTAATTAGCCATGAATGATTAGCAATTATGAAATGTAATACAGTGACTTAAGTGTTTCTTTCTCTCTCTCTCTCTCTCTCTCTCTCTTTTTGGTTTGCCAAAACATTTGTTCAATAGCAAGGAAATATTTAAAACTATTGATAAACATGCCAATTTCAAAAAGGACCTATAAACATTCAAATGAAAGAAACTCCAATTAAATATATAACAAAATAAATAACTTATATATAGAACAAAATATTTTTCAAGTTTTTTCTTACACATGAATGCCAAAAACACCAAAAAAAAGTCTTCTTGCTAGTATAGAAAGGAAAATGTTAGCAAAATTCATAACTTCATACTATATACTAATTTGTTCTTATATTTTGCTTTTGTCAGACTATAAGTTCTTTTTGTCTAATTTTTACATCTTTTCGGTAAAGTACTTTATGAAATAACAAAATACCTTTTTTATTTTTTAAAAACACAAAGATGGGCTAGTTGTATTTTTCAAACCATAGAAACTGCATTATAATTTTTCTTGTATAATATTGTAGTATTTTTTCCTTTGACCTCTGCGTTTTCTTGTTGACTTAACAAAAAAAATGCAGACATTGTATAGAAGGACAAATTAAAATATATTTTAAGAAAGAGAAGAACAGATTAGTTGTATTTTGCAATCACAAGGATCGTACTGTAATTTTTCCATTGGAGATTCAAGTGTTGGAGGGGCTAAATTTGAGCAAACTCTCCCTCAACTATTATGTATGAGAGTTTAGATTTAGATTCAGAGATTTTCAAATAGATTAAGTTTTTAAACTATCGCTGAATCTATAGATATGCAAGAGATAATTCAGTGAATTGAATCAATATTCTAAACATTATGCATGTCTTAAAAAGGATTCGAACCTCCACACTTTTTAGCACGAGATTTTTAGTCTTGGGGTCTACTATTTCACCATCAAAGCATCTTGAAAGTGAATTGCATTCCAGAAATATGATATCTATATAATGTGAATTTTGTTATACTTCTTTATTCAATCAAACAAAATCTTTTCATTACAAAAAAAATCCAATGAACTCATTGCTTAAACGAAGAAAAAAACTAAATCTATATAACAGAAATCTATGGAAATAGAAATTTACGGAATATGGATAAATAAATCCATAGATGAGATCCAATTACCTTAGATCAGAATATATTTATTTGATACACTGTTGTCAATATAAATGAGAATATACTAAAAAAATATTATTTTTTTCATTATATTAGCAGTCTATAGTAAATAAAAAAGTCAAAGATTTGAATTGTTGAATTATTCTATTAGCCTTAGAAAGTATGCTTCAGATTTTCATTTTTTTTTTTTTTTTGTTCACAAGATATTTGGTGAAAAAAGAAAGAGGGAGAAGAATTTGGAGCAAAATGATGAGTTTAGCATACTTGATTAGCCTATAGGACTTACAGTCTTGCTATACTAATCATTTTTTTTCCTTAAGTGTTTTTCTATGAATGGAACTCTTAACGTTATAGTTGTCATTTTTCATTTTTTTATTTTCTGCGACTGTATATATCATATTGTTTTTATTTAAGAAAACGTAATATACATAAATAAATTTTGATTTAAATATTAAAAATCAAAAAATAAAAATATACTTCGTTCGTTCTAAAAAGGTAATTCATCTTTTTATTTTGTCCAATATATAAACCATTTACTCTTTTTATATTATAGTTAATCTTTAAATTATCTATTATGTCTTTGTTAAGTTTTATCTAATTTTCATTAATCCTCATTAATTACTTACTTTTTCCAAGTCATTCTTATTTTAAAATTCATATACTCCATCCGTCCCAAAAAGATAGTCCATTTTATTTTCACACAGATTAAGAAAGTAGTAATTATTATGGTTAAAGGACAATTTTATCATATAACTTTTCTATTTTGCCATCTTAAATAACACGGGCAATTATTATATTGAAATAATAAGTAATAATTAATAAGGATTATTGAAAATAAGATAAAATTTAGTAAGAATATAATAGATAATTTAAGGATTAACTATAATACAAAAAAGAAAAGTGGACTATATTTTAAGACATACCAAAAAGAAAAGATGGACTATCTTTTTGGAACGGGAATATTATTATTATTAAGTAGTTGTACATCCATAAACACAACTTATTATTCTTCCTTTTTGTTTCATTTTGAATTTTAAAAGTCATAAATGTTGGTCACTATCATTAATTAAAATTTATACTTTTTATTTTATATTATCAATATAATTTTTATTATTCCAATATAATAATTGATCATATATTATTTAAGATGTGTATAATAGAAAAGTTACAGAAACAAAAATGTTCCTCAACCATAATAACTTTCATTTCTTAATATGTGTGATAAAAGAAAATTTACTATTTTTTGAGACGAGTAATTAATTTATGAGGTGCTCTCACAATCTTTACAGCTTGCAATATCAAATATCATCTAATGCTTCAGCTTGTCATGCTCATGCTCATGGGTTGGGTATTGGGTGGATTTTTTAATACTTATATTTTGCTACACCAAGAAAATTAATACCACCACATATTTGGACAAGTCAAATCGTGTCAATTCAAAGCAAGTATGGCTCGGATTAATGTATGAAAATAGAGTTGGTTTTAAAAATAAAAAAATGTGGATTTGGTACATATCCACGTCCATTCAATTTTTATTCGGGTTAGACATTATCCGTCGCATTTAAATCAGTTTCGGGTGAATACTCGACAAGAAGTAAATTGAGCATTCTAAAAAAGGGCAATGTAACGATGAGGAATTTGGATGTAAAGAGATTTATCTATGTCTCTTGTACCGCTTCAAATGTGGAATAGTTGAAACTTAATACTAATTAAGCTTTGGGGATTTACACCTTTATAAAGGGTGAACTTTAGGTTATGATTCCTAGTCTCGGATATTAAGATGATACCTATGTCTAAGATAAGATGTTTGGAGAGGCAGTGTTTTGGAGAGGCTGCTAAGCCGTCTTTTCTACTTCTAAGTCACCCAAATTATGAGTAAGGATGAAAATAAGGAGGAAATAAATAGTAAAATTATGAGTTTAACCTTTACTTTTTTTGGAAAAAATACAATAAATAGAGAGAAAATGGCATGTGGTCTTATAATTTATTATCCCTTCATATTTTTCTTCCTTTAATATTTTATTCATTTCCAAACAAGTGAAGGAAAGAAAATTTGCACCGTTTTCCTTCTCAATTTTTCTTTCCTCCCATATTTTTTATCAATTCCGAATATGGTGTTGAAGTTCTAGTTTATGGCTCAAGATGGGAGAGACAAGAGTAACTCGAATTCACATGTGATGAGTAATTAGACGATGATTGGTTCTTACTGATTTGTATCCACAGCTAGGTTGTAGGATTTTTTTAATTCATTTGAGGCTTTTATAGGTTGAAATAACACGGACTACAAAACAGGAGTAACTCTTTTTTTTGGCTCACCAAATTGGTGAAAACAACTTAGTTGAAACAACTTAAGACCTCTCACTCCCCACATAAGTGAGAAAACCAACCAAACTACTACCTGATTAACATATTTGCACTTTATTAAATGCATAAGAATTGTTTAAAATTATTTTTTTAGTTTTATAATTATTTTATTTATAATTACTAGTGTTCAAGAACGTGCGATGCATATTTGAAACACCACGTAATTTTATTTTCGAAACTTTTGAATTTTTATTAAATCAAAAATCATAAATTTTGACTGTGTGGACTGCGAGTACCGTGCAATCTCAATCCGCGTCCAATTCGCGAATTGGGCCCAAGCCCAAAGTATAATATCACAATTCCTAATCGAAAATTTTCTAAAACTCCTTAAGAATTATTTTGGACATTAAATATTAAATCAATTAAAATAAATTAAATGTACCAAGAATTATTTTGGACATTAAATATTAAATCAATTAAAATAAATTAAATGGACCAGTAAACCCGTTTTAAATTTTCGAAAACCATGCGGAAAAACCCGAAAAACAAGCCAAACCATTGAATCGGATCAAGTCGGTTCGAATCAAACCGGAATGGCCCAGAATTCTTTGGAAACCGACCTATTCTCTCTTCTTTTCCCTCTCTTCTTCTTTCCTCCGCGCCAGCGCACGGTCCCTTTTTCCTCCCTGTTTTCCGGCCAAAACGGCCACGGATCCAGGCCCAGCCATAGCCTAAATCCATCTTCTCGACGAGGGAAGCTTCGTTGTAGCCTCAGGTTGCACGATTGAGTGCGTGGGTGGAAGAAATCGAGCCAGAATACTTCAATGCCGCCGCGACACGTTTATCGGCGAATCCCATCGACGCCGGCGAAGACACTCCACGAGGAGACCACCGATCGACTCCTCACTTCCAGGGGAGTCTCTCTCTTCCATTGAACTTGGCGACAGGGCTCAACGGACGGAAACGCCATGGACGGCTGTGGCAAAGCCACTGTCGGGGTCATTTTCGGCCAAAATAAGCACACTCAGTCCAAGTGGATCACACAATCGGAGTCCCCATAAGATTTCGAGCATTTTGGTATAAATGTTACTCAATTCCGGCCACAGTCGATTTTTCGGCCACCGTAGACGGCGGCTGCGGCGACTTTTTGGCAAGGGCCGGCGATACTCCGGCGAAGCCCCAGGAGACAGATTGATCTCCTCTTTGCGCGGATCGAGGAGTGGTAGTCCAATCTCAATCGTTACGTGACCAATTTCCCTATTTTAGTATGAATTCTAAATTTAGCATTTTTAGTTGATTAAATTGAATTTGAATAAATATCGAATCAAATATAATTCTTGTTAGGAATTAGTTAGTTAGAATAATGTAATTGCAAATTAGTTTTAAACATTTTCAAATAAATTACATGAATTATAATTATAATTAGAAGATCTGATGTGGAAATAAGAATTCTTATTATTATTTATGTGAGTTAAATTGACAATTTTTAATAAATATTGTTAAGAGGAGCTATAATGAAAGTTTATATAATTAAGTAAGATATAAACCTTATATATGCTCGGTTATGAGTTTAAAATAGAATAAGGGTTCAAAAGTAAGTTAAGGTTAATATATTAAATAATTGACGAGGTAACTAGAGATCAAAGATAAATCTAGAAAAAGAAACTTATTGATGGAAAGATAGCAATTATTTTGAGATTTAGATCGTATTATATTAAGGTGATGATAATTAGGTTATTAGAATGAATATACGCATATATTGCTATTTATGGCGGTTAGACATTGAGTTGATTATTTGTCGATGGAAGAGCTGAGTGGATTTTGAGTTACAAGGGTGGCAGATGTGGTATGATTGATGATTATGAATCTGGTGGATGGGAGGTGTTGTTGTGAGTTGCCCGATGGATGGGCATTGAAAATTTATTATTAAATTGCGGTTTAGCTAAATTTTAGAGGAGGCTCCGTCAAAATTTTGATAGAATCTAAGTTAGTCATAATTAATAAATGAGTTAATAGGTTTATTAGAATAATTCTTTAATTTGATACATAATAAATAAAGTTCTTTAATTATTATTATTATTATTCATTTATTTATTTATTTGATTACTTATTTATTTTCGATGGATCAATTATTTTAATAATATATTGTTAACTACCATTTCTTTATTTGATTATAATTAAATATGAATGTCCAATTGTGCATTTGTATCGTGTTAATGAATTGTTTGCTATGCTTGCATTTAATTGCAATACTTGATTATTTGTACCGTGTTAATGAATTGTCTGCTATGATTACATTTAATTGCAATACTTGATTATTTGTGTTGTGATAATGCTATGCCTGGTTTGTGTGGAGTTGAGATAAAATGGGTCACCATGGATTTGTGAGGACGGTCCTGGAAATGATGAAAATATGGGATTTGACCGTCAGCCAGGTATGGGGAGATCGGCGCCCCTGTATGCACTTGATGATATGATATGGATGATGTGAAAAACCACAGGATGGTCTCTTATTGGTATGGAAAAGAAAAGAGAGAATGAAAAAACAATAAGAAAGCTGGTCAAGTGAGGATTAGACTGGTCGGCCATGTATAGGGGATTGGCTCCTTGGTGCACATGTCATGAGAGGATGGCCATGTAAGAGGACGGCTCATCGGGAGTTTCAGTGACGCCACTGACCAATTTCACGTGATGTGAATATATGAAGTTGTTAATAATTGCGAATGCTGTTGTTGTGTCATTTGTGTGACTGTCTGCATGAGTATATGACTAGTCGGATGACTAGATTGGTTCATTTAAGCAAATGTGTGAATGCCAATGTATGCAATAATTATTATTCATTATAAAACTCACTCTTTTTATTATTTAGCTTGTCAGGAAGTAGGGTTCCTATCGATCCGATTGAAGCTCTACAATCTTCTCCGCAGGGCTATAGAAATAAATTTCTAGTTTTTGTAATAGGCTGTCATATGTAAGAACTTTACTACTTCTAAGCTATTAGTGAACTCCGCAGTTATAGAATTATAATCAATAAACGGATAAGGATGTTTAGGTAATCATTTATGAGAATGCTTGAATTTGTTAGCCCACATTATGAATGTAATGCATTACAATTGGACCCGAACTATGAAATACTTAATATATTAAATTTAGAGCTGAAACATAAGATAATTATGAGGTTTATTGCGCATTGTAATATGGGCTGAAAGGTAAAAATTTATACTAAGATAGTTGAACTTTTGTGATTTAGGCTTACTACGAGCCTCGAGGGCTTTAAACCTAGGTTCTAATGCCGATGCGGCCCATGAAAACGAGTCGTAATAATATTGTTACTCGTTGAACATACCCGTTAAAATAATTATTTATAATTTATTTTTTATATATTTTTATAAAGACACTATAAAATTCAATATTTTTAGTTATAATTATTACATGTATAAAAATAGAAGCAAACCACTGTCATATATATTTAGTATTTGATGAAAAATTTTAATAATTTTTTACATAGATTTTTTCACAAAATAGAATGGTTGCAAAGTTGAAAATAAATAATCATTTTATCCAAGATCTTGCATACATATATAAATTATTGGTAATTAGATTCAAAATTTTTTTGTGATAGTATACCAAAATAAAAAAATAATCAAAAGTTAAAATTAGTACATCAGTCATTAAAAATAATAAAGTGAGAAATTTTTGATATAGCAATAGCAAAGAAATTCTTGATAGTAGTAGAGAGTCTTCAATGAATTATTGATAATAAAAGCAAAAACAAATCCTTGATAGTAGCCAAAGAAAATATAGTTATTTCAATTGAGTTATAACTTAAATATTTGTCCTTTATTATCATAATAATAGATGTAATATTAAAATCAAAGTATAATAAATTTTTAAACTAAAAATATGCAACAACTTAGAAAAAAAAGAAGCATTAAATGTTAAAAAAAATTACAATCATGATTTAAATAAATTACTTAGCAGATTAATGATAAAATAATTAATACCTTCGAGAAAATGATACGACAAAAAGTAGCTAACAATATTAACAAAGCATATAAAAGGAAATATGATGAAAAAAAGAATTTCATTTTATAATTTATAAATTTATGTTTATTCCCTACTTTTTTCGAACTAATAGATTTATTTACAAAAGTAAATTATCTTTTTTTTTAACCATTAAAATTAAAATTCTTAAAATTTTGTATTTTTACCGTATATATCTTATATAATATATAATATAATTTATTATTTTATCCAATAGAATTTACATTTAAATAGGAAATTTAAATCCTTAAAAGTTAAATTAACTTTTTTTTACCAATAAAATTAAAATCCTTAAAGTTTTATATCCTTACCATATATATCTTATATAATATATAATATAATATATTATTTTATTCAATAAAATATATATTTAAATATGAAATTAAAATCTTTAATTAATAAATTAGCTTTATTTTTCAATCAATAAAATTAAAATCTTTAATGATTTTCTTTTTAAAATTAGATTAAACTTCTTATAATTGCTGGAGCATACTTAACAAATATAAATAAAAATTATTCTATCAATTTGTAAATAGAGAAATTTAAGATTATATTTGCCTCAAAAAAAAAAAACATGATTGCAAACTCAATAATTTCAAATTAGCAAAGCTTGATGTAATAATTCTTAATAGTAAAAGCAACAAATTCATGATAGTCAAGAATAACAAATTCTTGATAGTCAAAACTCAAAAGCAGTTAAAACAAACATATATTTAGTGATATGACATAATAAAATCCTAATTAAAATTGAGATTAAATTTATAATATTAATACAAAGAGATACCAATAAGGGATTAATAAATTCAATATCTTATGTTATAATATATTTAATTATAAGATATTAAATCATAGTATTTTTATATGTATAGGAATTTCAAAAGTTTTCAAATTAGAATAAGACTAAATTATTTTTAATAATATTTTTAATTAATCAACTACTAAAATACCAACAAAATTAAGAGGTTTCTAATTAGAATAAAACTAAATTATTCTTCAATCAATCAATAAAATTAAGCAAGGGCGTTTTAAGAACCCAATATTCCCCTCATTCACACACGCACACACACACATATATATATAATTTGAAATTTCTATACATGCAAAAAAATTATGATTTATTATATTATAATTTGAATTTTGAAATTCTTATGACTATCTTACTTTTATTAAAATACTTAAAACCAAAAAAGTAAAAAATAAAAGATATTATCTTGACAAATATTAATCTTACAATTCAAATAAAATTTAAACTATTAATAAAATATAAAATAAAAGAGAGGAAGAAAAGGGAAAATGAAGTGCAAGCATACGAAAGATGTGGCGGAGAAGAGATATGCAGTAAATATAGGTTCTGAATTTTGGTTATAATTTTAGCAGCGAATAAAAATTCCGTTTCTAATCTATTTGCATATGAGCACTCTGCAACGGAGGAAAAAGTAATTCATATTAAAACTTTAGAAATGGACAAAATTTCCGTGCCAACTCGTTTGTAGAACTTTTTGTCAAACTCTAAGCAATGGAAAAATAATGAAACAAGATTTGTTGATTAATAAAAATAATATGATTAAGGAAACTAATATAATCAATCTAATTAAAAATTGTTATATAATTTTAATTGGTAAATAAAATTTAAATTTTTCTAATTAGAGGGTTTATCTCTCTAAAATATTTCATTATAATACTATTCAGGAGGGAAAACTTATAAATTTGTAATTATTCACGATTACTAAATAATTACAATTAATCTATAAATCTATAAATCTAAATTATAAGAACTATAAACAAAAAATATTCTATTAATTTGTAAATAGAGAGAGTTAAGATTATACTTAATGCAAAAAAGAAGACATGATTAAAAATTTAATAATTTCAAATTAGCAAAAGTTGATGTAACAATTCTTGATAGTCTTAGTGCAAAAAAGAAGACATGGTTGTAAATTCAATAATTTCAAATTAGCAAAAGTTTGATGCAACAATTCTTGATAGTCAAAAATAATAAATTTTTGATAGTCAAAAATAATTAAAACTAAACATATATATAGTGGTATGATAGGACAAATTTCTAATTAGAATGGATTTAAATTTATAATATTAATATAATAAAAATAATAAATTAATATTATAATTAGAATAGGATTGGTAATAATATTTTTATCAATTCATAAATTTAACAGGGGAATTTTAGAAATCTAATGTTTTCCTCATTCATACTTTTTTTATATATTATAGATAAATTTTAAAATAATATTATTTTTATATATCATAATATATGAAACAATTACACTTTACTAGTAGTTTTAATTTCTATTAAGTAGTAGCCGGTGTGAACAACTCAACCAAACATGCTGTTGGTTTTCTATTTTCTTCAGTTGTGTCTCCCTTTTCTTGTATCCCAAAAATTTATTATATTTAATATTTTTATTGAACAATAAATATCTATACTATTAATTTTTAACTAATTAACCGCTTGCTCATAGCTGCACTTGGGTAGCTAATACTTTTTTTTTTTTACTTTTTATATTTATGATATTATACACCGTTAGATCAAACCCGATTTCATCCATCCACACAAATAAAATGATATAAAATTAACCTTTTTAACCTAATCCTCTCTGCTACCGCCTCCGTCTCTCTATCTTCATTCGCCTCTTCGACATCTCCAATTTGCCTTCTGTACCCTTAACTATAAACCCTAATCAAACCCGACATCACTTCCACACACCCAAAATCTAATCCTCTTCATATAAGAGCCCTAAACCCTTTGTCTCTTACGCTGATTATTTGATTGCGATCGAGAGAGAAAGTGGTTGTTAACAGGTAATCTTCATTTCTGGTTACCATTCTTTTTCTTCCATTTTTAGGCTATGCTTAGTGTTAAATAGCAATTCAGAGAAACCACTAGTTACTTTAATTTCATAATCTTAGTTTCTATTTTAGATTCTAATTTGTCTTCTCTTTATAAATTCTCGATTTTTAGTGTATTTTAGGTTTTACTATATGTCCATCTCTCATGCTGTTTATCTGTATAAATAGCGAGTTAGGGCTTACTGTGCACCAATCAATCATCTTGCTATTTTTTCCAATCTTACAGTTAAAAAGAATATGAATATAATTAAGTTGAAGTCATTCCTTCTGGCATGCGAATTTCAATTTGAGCTGATGTAGTGGGTATTTGGTGAATTCTAGACTCGATGTTTCGCTGTTCTTTCTCCAAAGGCACCTGCTTTAGTTGTCCAGCTTTTGTGGATATTATAATGTTGCTGTTTTATTTTGCAGTGGTTCTGTGTATATGTTCGTTGGTGTTAGTCTAGCATGTCCAACAATTTGTTGTCGCAGCAGTTGTCAATGCAGAGCATCCAGATGGGTCAGCTTGAACCCATATCAAGCAAATTAGACTCGTCAATGCAAATGGGAATGATGGGACAGGGTATTAATGGTCCTGCTTTGCAGCAGATGTCTGTTTCAAATATGCAAATGGGAATGATGGGGCCAGGTTCCACTGGTGCTCTGTCGCAGCAGATATCCGTATCAAACATGCAAATGGGACAGATGAATCCTCAGGTATACAGAATGGCGTCGGAGCAGTTCTTGTTGCCCAGTAAGCAACTGGGACAGATGGAAACCATGATGAACAATGTGGTCCAGCAGCCATCAATCTTGAACAAGCGAAAGGCACCCATGGAATCCACATCCAACAATCCTGAATTGCAGAAGTTATCAATGTCTAACAAACGCCTCATACAATTGGAACACAGGCCGTGGCTGCAGCAAATATCTACATCAAACAAATTACCTGTACAGATGCAACCACAGTCCAATTTCAACACTTCTGGTTTGCATCGCTCACAAGTACTGCCTAAGAAACCAACTTCTGGAAAAGCAGGCCTGCAGCAGTTACCAGTTCAGAAAAATCAAAGTGGACAACCATCTCCAAAGGTTTCAAATGAGTCATCTGAATCTGTGAGATCCAAGTTAAGGGAGTCATTAGCAGCTGCGTTAGCTTTAGTTTCTCAGCAGCAGGATAGGAATTCAAGCGAGGGTATTAAGTCGAAAAATGAGACTGCTAGTACTGAAGTACCAATGCAGGAGCAGAAGGTATCTGTTTCCACCAGAGATGATCCTGTAGCCCAAAAGTGTAGTGATGGTCAAAGTCTGTCTCCAGAAATTTCTTCTAACACTGGTGATTATATGCAGACATCAAAAAATAATAGCCATGACTGTCAGTCAAATATTAGCTTGCGTGATGAAGATGCTTCATTTAGTGACAGTTTTTTTATAAAGGATGAACTTTTGCAGGGAAATGGGCTGTCCTGGGTATTGGAGCCTGATATGGGGTTGGCAGAAAAAAGAGACTTTGAAACTATCGAAAAACAGCCAGAGCAGAAGGATTTTAGCAGGGACAATGGCAGGCAATTGCTTCCATCACCTGAAATTTTGGCATCTAAGATTGAAGCAGAACTCTACAAACTATTTGGAGGAGTAAACAAGAAGTATAAGGAGAAGGGAAGGTCTCTTTTATTCAATTTGAAGGATCGAAATAATCCTGAATTGAGAGAAAGGGTTATGTCAGGGGAAATCCTCCCTGATAGACTCTGCTCTATGACTGCAGAGGAGCTTGCGTCTAAGGAGCTTTCTGAATGGCGGATTGCAAAAGCTGAGGAACTTGCCCAAATGGTGGTGTTGCCTGACTCAGATGGTGATATGAGACGTTTGGTGAAGAAAACTCACAAGGGCGAGTTCCAAGTGGAAGTTGAACCACAGGACAGTGTCTCAGTGGAAGTTGCTGTTGGGTCAAGTTCGCTGACTTCACTCTCTCGAACACGACCCAAACCAAAGGATAAAGCCTCTTCCACCTCGGAACCTGATCAGATAAAGAATAAAGGGAAAAATGCTGCTAATGAAAAGAGTAAGTCAGAGGATGATAATGTTCTCATGATTCCTTCCAATGAAGGGAATGATTTAATGCAAGGACTTATGGTGGATGATGAATTGAAAGATTCAGAATTTCTTCCTCCAATAGTCTCACTTGATGAGTTCATGGAATCCCTTAATTCAGAGCCACCGTTTGTAAATTTACCAGTAGATAATGGAAAAACAACATCTGTCTCTGATAAGGACAATCCACAAGCTGGCCCAGAATCCAAATCTCCTGATGGAACTTTAAAAGATGCTGCTGATGATACAACCTCTGGTAAACCTAACATTACGGATGTGACAAACACAAATTCAGACGCTGATAAGAAGTCCATCAACAATCATGTAAAACCAGGAACACCACTTGTTGATGTACCCAAGGGTGAACGTGTTTGGGAAGGCTCACTTCAGCTAAATATTTCAGCTACTGCATCAGTGATCGGCGTTTATAAGAGGTAAGCATCCCATAACGTTAAAATCATGATAAAGCTGTTCAAAGCTGCTATGCGCTTCTTGGTGTTTTAATTTGTTTTACAAGTAAATATTCTGCGTAAATGGTAAAAATTGTTTTACAAAAATGTTGTTCTATTACTGATAGAAATGGTCGGCAAAGAGAGATATATTTCATGAAATTTGCATTCTTTTTTTCTTGGAGAACGCACAATTACTTGTCAATACTCTATTAAGTTCAAATGAATTGGTTGGTTGAGTATGTAAACAGATTGTAATTATTGAAACAAAGTAGAACTCTTAATTAAATAAACAAATTATAACTATATGTGTTTTCATCCTGTATAGCTTTCATAAAATATAGACTTGAATATTATTTTAATTAAATAGCTTCATTTATAATGTAATTTCTTCGAATTTTCTTAATTTTTTGTGATTTAATTTCCTGAATTTCTGTAAAATATTTAGTTGCATTGTTTTAAGACACATGTAGTTGACATACATGACGGTTAAGGGGGGAAGGCCAAATAGAAAAAACGAAGAGGGAATAGCATGATGCTGTTTGAATAACAGTCATGGTATTCTATTTTAGTATAAAATTTTTAAATAAGATCTAGGATTAAAGTTTTTACCATGCTCTTTTGTGATTTTATTTTATGTCTATTGCATTTTGAGTTTTGAAACAATTATTGAATTCTATCATCCAGATATGCACTCTGCTAAAAATGAGCAGTGTTCTTAAGTGTCCATCTTAATAAATTTTTTTTTGGATACGGTGATGTGTTCCATAGTTGTTATTTGAATTGTATGGATCTGATTTTTTTTCTTTTTGACTCTGTTTTATTTGATTTGATTTTGCAGTGGAGAAAAAACATCTGCAAAAGACTGGCCTGGCTTTATTGACATAAAAGGGAGAGTCAGACTGGATGCATTTGAGAAGTTCCTCCAAGAGCTTCCAATGTCCCGAAGTCGTGCAGTCATGGTATCTCAAGTTCCTTTTTTTCGTTGTACAAAATTTTGGTTATGGGACCACCACTTGCGAAACAGGGATAATATTCTGCCCCTTTTTGCTGATCCCAGTTTGCTATTGGTGCAGCATCAGTGTGGGGTGTATTCAACCATGGTGATTGGCATTTATATTAGGCTAATGAGAGTTTGTATGAACACTTTGCAAGAGAAAAGTTTAAATCAGGGTTTACATCGAAGAAAATTGATAATCATCTTGTCTATGGAAATATTGCTTTCTGATTTTAAGTTGGAAGGAAGTTAGCCACAACCATAATACTGGTTTTTTGATAACCAACAAAATGTTAGTTGCACAGCAACAATCGTTAACTTGGTTTATTTCGCTCGCCTAAGAAATAGATTACTCAGTAATAATATTTTCTTGGCATGATTAACCCATATGCCAGCTCAAGGCTGATTTGAGTATGGTTTCTGATCCATGGCTGAATTTACATGATTGAAATTGCAGTTTAAGAATAAAGATGCCGATCAACATTGAAAATAATTCACATTGATACATTTATTTAGAACAGAGAAACCAAAATATGAAACCGTATATATCTATGGCACATGTGAATTTGATAGTTTCTTATTTGGTTTATTTCTTGATGAAATATTTACGTCTTCTCTTTTGCAGGCGGTGCACTTTGTTTGCAAGGATGGGTCAGCAGAAAGTCTAAGTGAGGTAAGCTAAGTTGAATCTCTTATTTGTTGGTTTATTTGCTTGCCTTCATAAATGTTATCTGAAATGGCTGATTGCAGGTGGCTGAATCGTACGTTTTGGATGGGAGGGTGGGTTTTGGTGAGCCTGCTCCTGGAGTGGAACTCTACTTCTGCCCCCCTCATTCAAAGACTATTGAGATGCTGGGCAAAGTCCTCTCAAAGGATCAAATTGATGCCATTAATACTATTGATAATGGTCTAATTGGTGTTATTGTATGGAGAAAACCTCAAATAACGTCAACAATGTCATCACACCATAAACACAATTCAAAAAAGCAACACTTGACTTCTTCTAGGAGACACCAAGAAAAGGATTCTAATGCCAATGTTAAATTTTCCCATGTTGGACCTAATTCTCAACACATTGAGGATGATGATGATGATGTTCCTCCCGGGTTTGGCCCACCGGCTGCTCGGGATGAAGATGATTTGCCTGAGTTTAACTTTTCTAGTGGTTCTATTACACCGAGGCCACGATTTTCAAACCAAATGGCCTCCTTTCACTCGCACGCACAAACACCATCTAGGCCTGTAGAGCAAATGAGGCAGCTTGTACAAAGATATGGACAACCTATAACTACTAATGCCAGTCATAGGGGTATTGGGGTTGCAGTGCAGCCATGGAACGATGATGATGATGACATGCCCGAGTGGCGTCCAGATGATAACAAACCACAGGTTTCACACTTGCACCCACAGCCACAGCCGCCACAACTGCAACCACAACTTCAACCGATGTTACGCCCACATATGACGGGGCACCAACAAATTGCAAGGCCACCCCAAATGAATACACAAAATCTCGTCCCTTTGTGGCAGGGACAGCAGAGTCCTTGGATGGCTCAAAGTGGTGGCCCTCATGGACTTGCTCCTCCTGTCTATCAGCAGAACTACGGAGCACCTGGACTTGAGGGTGCGCAACAGGGCATGCCTTGGCGTAGAGATCCGGCAAATAGTAGAGGATTTTGAAATCTTGTATTATACATGTTAGATTTCCTTTTTTTTTTTTTTTTTTTTTTTTTTTTAAGCTGATTAGTTCCTAGCTGCAGTAGTTTGTGAATGCTTTAAAATCTTTCTTTCTTTTACTATTTTTTGGTTACTTGGGGTTGGTATATTTATATAAGGATCAAAATAAAGCAATATGTTTCATTCCAAAAGACTGTTTACAAGTAAAAGTAATTACATATCACTCTCGAACCACTAAAAATAACTGGGTTAGTGTATGTTATATCAATCTTGAACTAATGCTGGAAAATTGTTTCAGCCACGGTATCGGGAGCGCAGATCATATTTTCTTGTTATGGAATTTGTGGAAATAATAGAGTTCTCTCCAACCTCTTCTGGATACATATAGTCAGGATCTTCTAAGTAATCAACTTCTTCTGGTAATTCAGTTTCAACCCATGAACTCCAGTTTACTTCACTTTCTGTTTCCCATAACAATTCTTTATTTCTTTGCATGTCATTAACCTTGTCAATTAATGTTTGTATCATATGATGATTCAAAACTTCATAGTCCCTGCACAAATTATAAAATAATTAAATACAATTCGGCACGGCACGAAAATAAGAAATTCTTATGAACTTAACCTGTATGTGAAAATGGCATGTAGAAACTGAAGGGACGACAGAAGCACAAACAGTGACCTGATCAAATTAAGTAGCCATGCTTGTTGTTCAATGTCATTTGTTGTTATTCTAAGTACTGCTACTTCAATCAAGAATGTAGCACAAAGACCTGTAAAAACACCCAACAAAAACAATAATTTTGCTGCACCTGAACTTTCAGAATCAATTAAGAAAAATAGAAGAAAATTAGAGAATCTTACCAATATATAGCCTGGCCCTTACAGTATATGTTTGTTTTGTGCTAGTAAACATGTAAATGATAAAGATTGACATGGAGTAGATGAAGAAAGATTTAATTATTCGCGACTCGAGTAACATAGCATTATGCAAAGCAAATAGCTTATCCAATGCAATGAACATGCTTGCTTGCTTTGATTCAAAAGCTTCCTGCAAAATATGAAAACCATGTACGGAAATTTGCATTACAACCCAACAAAAAAATAAATACAGGAAATTATTAAGAGCATAGTAGAAAACTACAAAACCTGAGCTGCCAACATTGACTTAGAATTTTGCATCAGATGGTCATGAACTTGTTGAAGCTGTTCTTGCCTTTGGAGAAGCTGTTCTTGCTGTTTATGGCCATATTCTACTAATCTTTGAAGAGTGATCCTGTAATTTGACAATAACATTAGACAAATAGTCGTATGTATACTTGCCTTATAACGTGACACTATAATATAGTTGATTACCTGCTTTCTTCCAATGCTTCTGACTGGAATTCAGTTAGTAGTTGCAGACCTTTAAGTGCAGTGGATTGCCCATCAAGAAGTTCTTTCTGCTTGTCTAATGATTTCCCTGCCTTATCTTCAATATCATCAGCTGTGTTCTGCAAATATTGCATTTTTGAAGACATTTTTTCTCCAACTGTATCAATCTGCTTCTCTATTTCAACAGCCTCAATTCTCAAAATCTCCACTTGTTGCCCTAAATTTGAGTAAGCATCATGAATTGTTTCCATACCCTCCTTCAATTTCTCATTCATTCTTGTCTGTTCTTCTCGAATTTCAGATTGCGAATTTGCTATTTCTTTAGATTGGTTATAAATAGCATCTGAATGCTGAGATAAAATATGCATATGTCCTTTTACATCTTTTGTTGTTTGAGCAACATTTTGAACACTAGAATCAATTGAATTTAAAGTCTCATGAATCTGATCTGAGCTTTTCGATAGCATATTTGTTTTCTCTTGTATGATTCCTAGCTGATCTGTGGTGTGCTCTGCAGAATTTTTAAGATCATTCACTAATCTCTCCATTTTATACTTGAAAGCATGTGCTCTGCCAAAAAAAAAATGTAAAAATATTTCCATTAGTTTCTGATTAACCGATTCTTAGCAGTAAGGGACACAGGATTTAGATTTCGAAGGCAAAACTATACAACTAAAATTATTAAATTTTTTCATATGCTAATATAGTAGCATATAAAAAATTCCATATCTAATATATTAAAAATAGATAAATTAATGTGTCAAATTAGAAACATAATATACTTAACTGTAATTGGTAGCAAATGGAATTGGTTTCAAGTAAGAACTCAAGATAAACTTTATGTTCATTATCATTCAATTTCTTGAGACAATTAATCATGGCAGATTTTGTATCACAGGTAGGAAAAGGCGGTCGGCCGGAATCCCTTTGAAAGCAATCACTGAGATGCCAAGCAAATCTTGACCTTTTCTCTTCAACAGCAAGAATTTGTGAACAACCTTCAAAAAGTTGCTGATAAGAATTTTGCCAGCAAGAATTTGAACTGTCCAATTTATTTTTGGCATTTTCAACTAATTTCATTCCCTTTTCATCTCTAAGACCATCCATTGAAAATTCAGCAACAGAATTTTTTATAATATTAGTTTTGGCTGAAGCGGACTCCATTGAAGAAGAAGAGAACCAACTCCATGAATGGCACTGTTTTGGTGAAAATGCCATTAAAATTAGGAGAAGAAGAATATGAAAATGTAAACCCATTTTCATTCTTCTCTTGAAAATTGCGAGAGAAGGACCTGCATAAGTATATATATAATTTATTGAGGAAGATATGTAAATCAAACTTGAAGTGCAAGAAAAGGAACCGTGCAGGAATTTAATGAAAAGAGGATTTCTTTGAAAGTGAAAATTAATAGTAAATTTTATTACTAATAGAAATAGAAAAGACAAGAAAAATTAATAAAAAGGAAGAATCAAAAGATTTAATTATGTCTCTTTCTTCATTAAGATAAATTAATTAACTAATTTATTTTGACGTAAACAAGATTTATTGTTTTCCTTAATAAAACAAGCAATAAACTTGTATTTTTCTGGCTTAACTATTTTAGCCATTTCCAAAGTATCTCAAGAATCACCCACACAATATTCTTGCCTAATTTTCCTTTTTCAGTTCAGAAAAATGTCTCCAGACCGAGAAAGGTATTCAGATAAGTGGAGCGAATTCAGGTTTTTGGACCAATGATCGTCCAATTTTTAAATACTTCTAAACATAAACAAAACAAAAAATAAAGAAAAAAGAATCTCTGGGATAGAGAGACATGACCTGTGATTGGATGTTAAAGAGTTGCTTTGCAGATTGTATACCACCAAATGTGGAGAGAAATTGTAAGAATGTGCGTGTCTATATATCTGTGTGGGTTTTGCGGTGCAATGAATAGACATGAGGTTTGGATATTGTAATTATACAAAGGAATGAGTTGTAACAAACAACTTCAGTTTTAATTTGTTTTTTTGGTATTTATTTGCTGGCTTTTGCCATTTTTTTTTATTTGGATAAAAAAATTTAATTTCTTTCTTCTTCAGACGATTCATATCTTTTAAGGAAGAAAAAATAAATCGGTTCACAAAGGATGGGTGGATTCAGTTTCATGTCTTCTTAAGATTGTTAGTCAGATTAAGTTTCCTTTCTGATGAGTCTAAGAATGCAAGTTCAGGAATTATCTTTTGAATGTTAGTCCTGAGAATTAAAACCAATCGATAAAGTGAACAACAAAATTTTTTATTTTTTTTCATTCCTAGCCTCAGGCATTCCCACGTCACCGCTCGCTTTGCTCGATTGCAACTGAGAGACGCGGTGGTTGACTCTGATACTAATTGTTGATCTTGGAAGATCTAAACCTCAAAAATTAGCAGTTGAGAATGGAAAAAATTCAAGTTCATGTAAAATCCTATGTTGAAATCTCATACTTCAAGACAAATTTCATATCTTATCTTGCAGCTAGAACCCTAATATCTTATCTTGAAATTTTATTAATCTTCACTGGTAGGTATAAATCAAAAGAAATGCTTTTTTTTTTAATGTAAAACATAAATATGTAGTCTAGTCCTTTACAATTTAATTAAATTTTTAAAAATGAGGTCTCAATTTGAAAATACAGTTTCAATAAATCGTAGCAGTATATGAAATTCTAAGATGAATCAACATTTACCTTGGACCTTCTAGAGAGATGGGTCCCACTTTAGAAAATAGGCCAACAGACAGAACATGAAACTTTCCGAAAAAGTGGAAATTTTCCATGAACCCTTAATCAAGAATATAATCTTCAGACTCACTCTGCTGCTATTGTTGGTTTTTTGGTGCCTGGTGGTAAAGCTTCCATAACAAACCCATTCGAGCTAATTTTATAAAACGTTGTCTTAATTTTTAAAAATTAATTCAAATCCTAGTTATATTATCAAACACTATAAAAAATAACATTTAGCGTTTTATTGATAAAAATGCTAAAAACTACTTAAAAAACTGCTACCGAACAGAGTGATTAACATGACGTAAAACTCAAAGCTAAGAAATATTATCACCACAAGTCCACTTATATTGAAAACCCAAAAAAAAAAAAAAAAAGGATTATATTAAATATATTACAATCTGGTTTATTATGATGTCATGTTAATAATGAGGAGTGCTTTAGCCTTTAGGGCAAGGGAATGTTGAAAAGCTGTCTATGGTTACTAAAGAATCTGAAATGACATAAACAAGCAGTTTCTGTATAATCAGTTAAGGAAGTGACTTGTTTTGTTTTTTTTATTCAAGGGGGAGGAATGCAGATATTTGAATATCAGATGTTCTATATTAGGACAGAGTTACTTTTATTTTAATGTCCAAATGTCGTAGCATGAGCTCATGACATGATTCGCTTCCAAGAAACTTATCTAATCATAAACTATTACAGTAGGGCCTAAGGTTCAAATCTTTATGACTAGGAAGAAGATTTTTTACAATAGTTTAATTGACTAGTCTCTGTAGATAATCCAACAATGAGCTTCAGTATCAACAAGTTGCACTTGTTTAAGATCGATTAAAACAAAAAAAAAAAAAAAGAAAAAAAGATCAAGCAAGAAAGCAACTAGCTTTAACAGCGACAGCAAATAAAAAGCATCATACAAATCAGAAAAGGCACTAAAAGCTCCAAAATAATCCTTATGAAGCTCTAATGCACTAAAATACATAATATCACAGCACCAAAGTGAAGAAGGAAGATCAGATAAAAGAAAGAAAGTACTTATAGTAAGAAGAGTAAAATCTGAGCTAAAGCTCATGCACATTCTTGCTATACAAAGACTGAAATATTAGAAAAAGCAGACAGTACTAATACCCAGTTCTGAGAACTCCTCAAGAGACTCAAAGTTTCAACGTAAGGTCTGGTGTAGAATTCGCCAGATCTGCTGCTGGATTTTCCCCAAAAAAGTTCATATTTGAAGCTCCTGTAAGTACAAATCTTTGTTCATGAGTAGTATCTTCTGCTTCAGTTATCTGTCGAAAACTGCCTGGCCATAACAGCTCTGCTTCATCATCCTCCATAAAAAATGGTAGACCAAGATAGCTCTGATCAAATCTTGCACTATTTCTTATATCTTGTGGCCTTATTGTTGTTGAAACATTTTGATGCAAAGAAGAATGTGCTTTGATTCCCAAAGACCGAAATGAGGATCCATGTAAAGGCAAAGATGCTAAATTGACGTACCTTTCGGAGAAAATCCCCATCCTCATTGCTCGTTTTGCGAGTGTCCTTTCTCGCTTATGAGCATTCTGATGACCACCAAGTGCTTGTGAGCTGAAGAACTTTCGCTGACAGTAATTGCAGGAAAAAACTCGCGGTATTGCTGCTGTTGAAGTATGTGTTGCAGGTTCATTGCTACTTTCACTAGTACTTGATAATGAGAATCCTATCGAGTCCTTCACTCCTCTGTCTACTAATTCATCATTATTCAAGCAAAGGGTTAAGTCCAGGGAAAGTGTTTCTGAACTAGATTGAGCAAGTAATATCGGATTTGTGATATTGGAACTGTTAGTAAGACTGTCATTTGAAGGACCCACAGAATTTTCATGGATGGATAAGTTTGAAGCTACTTGGCTGCTAACCTCGGAATCATTCTCCAAAGAGGCTTCTACTTCAAGATCAATTGTAGGTTTCATAATTGAAGTTGAATTTAATATTGAACAACTATGAGATCATCTTTGCCTGTAAAGTTGGACAAATTCAAACGTTTACTATTTTCAAGTGCATATAAATAAAACCTACTTAACAATGATTATAACAATTAGAAACTTACAATAAAGAATAAAGGACAATTGAAATTGAAATAAGGAGAAAAATAAAGAAACGAAAAGAAATTGTACTACATTTTTTTGCTTCATATCATTTATAGCATGAAAAAGCATAATCCTATTTTCTTTAATTTTTGTGCATTTTTGAAGTCGAAAGAAACTAAATCAAGAGAGTTGTACTGTTGTAAATACTGTTTAGTTCAGGAAAATTTTCCAACCACATCACAGAATAATCAAGATTTTCACTTCTCATCAGATGCTAAATGTCTTTAATTAATAGCAATTTTAACATTTTTCATTTCTTTACTTTAAAAGAACTAGTTTTCTCTAGCAATTAATTTGCCAAGTTGATTATAGTTGTACAAATCAAAATTGATTGAAAAAAAGTAATATATTATAGATTTGCTGTTAGTCAAATATTGGTAATACAGATTTTGGACGTAAGTTCATTTTCTTTGCTTTTCACTCTCCTTAACTATCAATTCTTCATACAAAAAAAAAAAAATGCTGGCAAGAGAAGGTAAGTAAAACTTCAAGAATCATAATCAAGTCGAAAAGATACGAAAAAAGATGCATCTGTTGAAACTACCCTATAAATTTAACTCAAAGGTAGGACTCTAACATGAAGAAAGAGCTAAATGGTTCGCAAACCAAAATCAGCATACTAAAATCAAAACGACCAAGAAGATGAGAAAAATAAAAACAACAAGATATAAAAATGACAAATCTAACAAAGGTAAAATGCAAATTTGCAGTGCTATGTGCTAGATCGAACAATTGCATAATTTCTTGTTTGTGTCTAAAGAAAATTAGAAGAGACAGAGAACATTCAAGAAAAAATATTCAACAGATACTAAACTTTCAAAATAAATAACTTGAATTAGTTGTTAAGAAACTAAAAGATAAAAAAAAACAAAAGGCGTTACCAGCACACAGGACTTCCCATCTTAAAAACAGAAAGTAGAAAATAAACACATATAGTAGTTAATGTAATCTTATTTTGAAAGAAAGATTATACAGTACATGTATACTTACATTTATGCAGATCATGGACATCAACCAACATAAATACAGCAGCAAAAGTTTTCAACCAAGAAAATCAGTCCCCCCATGGTAAATATAACCTGAACCAGACAAGTCCTGCATATCCAAAACCCAAAATTGACCTGAAATTTAGTAAATTCAGGCTTTTTATCTTTTATTCTTAACTTTTTTTTCCTTTTGAAAAGTATTTAGATCCATCTCTTCTCAATATTTAAATCTCATATGGATCAAAGTATAAACCAATTGGAGATGGTTTAATATTAGAGTTTGACAGGCTCTTTTATAACTTGCAATAAAGATTATTAGAAAATTTTGTATATTACCCTTAAAAACAAAACAAAATTAGAACATACTTCATCTATGCTTGTAACCAAGACATAAATAATTACTTAATTAATTAATTAGGAAAAAACTCCTTGTTTGAAAAAAAAAAAAAAAAAAAAAAAAAAAAAAAAAAAAAAAAAAAAAAAAAGAGAGAGAACTAGATGAAGCATTAACACAAACATTAAATCTGCATAATAAATAAATAATAATCGAGATGAAGAAAATAAAAAAAAATGAATATCGAAGAATTTACAGTAAAAGGAGACTCATACCATCCTATCAAATATAGCAAGTGAAGCTAATTTGGCAAGATAAGCTACAAAGATAGATAGCTTATTGATGATACCCAGAAAGAAAACTGCTTAAAAATTGGAGACATCATCTACGCAAAGCTTGTGGATTTCTTTGTATGGTTGATCATCAAAAGACAAAAGCAAGCAAGCAAGCTTGTTGGTTTCTTTTGTTTTTCAAAAAAATAAAAAATGGTAGAAAAGGAAATGGTGAGAGAGAAAGAAATAGTGGGCACTGATGTTTAATTATGGGAAAGCAAAGGTAAGAGGAGAAGGGTGGGGGGACAATGGTGGGAGTCAGATAAGTCAGAGAAAAGGTGGTGTTATGTTTGTGTTTGTGTTTAAAGATAAAAAAACAGAAAAAAAATGCTTCATATCCTACAGTGTCATGGCTACACTATTATCATGATTGGTATTAGATCCGGCCCGAATTCTGAACCGGTCAAGGAACCGGACCAATGGATCACTGATTTGATTGACCCAGTCTGGTTCAAACATGGTTCAATAAGTTTATATTGGTTCTATTTTTTCATGGTTCAAAAACTTAAAAGCAAAATCAGCTCAATTCTGAGTTCACTTCACCAGTTCTCGAGTCAACCCACCAGGCAATTCCGGATTGAATAACTATGGTTATCATACTAAAATCCTAGAATTTAAATGTAAAGGTATATATATAAAAAAAATAACCTTACAAACATTGCTTTAAATGAATTAATATCGTCAATCACCTCCTGATCTGATTGGTCTTCCTACCTCTCGTAAGAGATTCTAAAAGAGAACTCATATTGTTATTTCGGCCCATCAGACCTTCCATATATAAAAAAGATGAAATTAAATAGAAATCCTCCGGGATGTCTAACCGGTCTCAAATCTAATTTTTTAAACCGGCTGAAAATGAAGAAACTAATAAGAAACATGTCGAAACAAAACCAACCCTATAAATTAGTAAATGGTATACCTAGTACAGTAAAATGTTTTAACCAAAAGCAAGAAAGCAAGGGGGAAAAAAAAAAAAAAAAGGAGATGACATATGACACGGTTATGAACACTTGGTATCGCTAACTCACAAAAAAAAAAAAAGAGGATCACAACAAGGATAAAGGCTTTTTAAGCAAGGGCAGTGTACTTGGTGCTTATTTGTTGATGATTTTTGTGGCAACTTCCTAAAGTAGTCTCTTAAGTCTCAAAACTACAACTGAGATAAGAACATATTTTCCTTTCTCCCACTCTCTTTTTCAACATATACATACATAGAGATAGAGGAAAGCAAAACAAAGAAAACAGTACTAGTCATTAGTCCCACAAAAGATTCTCTTTCTTTCTTTCTTTCTCCACTCAAAAATTTTATTTGCATACAACTCCATAGTGCATGGGGTCACCTCTTCATTCATCAGAATCACCGTCAATCTTGTTGTGCATGTCCACCTTATTCTCCTCGAGTGATGGACGACTTTTATAATTTTAAGTGTTTAGATTGTAGAAAAGGTATATATAAGAGCAACCACAAACCTTAAATAATGTCATCACTAAGGTAAACAGCTTCAATTTCCATAAGAGTGAGAATATAAATTCGATCTCTGTAAATCGCACTAAAGCAAAAAAATTTTACGTTGTATAAACTGAGAGAGATTAAGTTTGGGCATACTCATAGAAAATTTAAAAAAAAATTAGAAAAAAAGGCCAAAATAACATGGTACTGTGGTAGAGCATTGGCGATAGTATAAAAAGACTTGAACTTGAGACCACGTTTTAAACTAAGACTACACTAAAATGTGTTTCCCTTGTCTTTCTTCCCTAGATTAAGTTTTTCTTTTTTCATTTTGGAAAAATTAACCTAATTAATAAAAAAAAAAATTTATTTTTTAAATTTTATTCTTCACTTTTAATTTTAACAATTTTATACATAAAACTTCTATAGTTTTACAATTCTATCATTATGCCTGAATTTGCTCAAATGCCAGATAAATGAACTCGTTTCTATAGTATAATAACATACAATTTGAGTTTGACAATATAAATAAATAAAAAAGATAACATCAAATTAATCACCTCATGCCAAATTTCATCTAACATTGAATCACTGAAAAAAAAATTAAAAGTTTCTGTATAAAATTATTTCAAAATTAATTTTTAATTATTCTCCAATTGACAAATACAATTTAAAAATAATTTTTAACTATTGTCCAATCGAATATTTAATTGGTGTGTTTTAATTTATAAAATGCCATGCTTACCATGTTTTCTTTTTTTCTTTTTTCTTTTTTTTTTCCTTTTTAAACTTGTTCAGCAACCAAAAATTCAACAGGGCACATGTCCTTTGCAGCTCTACCTATTATAATACTCTGCATTATTATTGCTTTTCTCTAGTTTTTTGTTTTTAAAGAAGATCCTTACGACTCCATTGTTTTGGTTGCTTTTAAGGGTATGGACTTACAATTTTTATATAATATTCATCCTTGTCACCAATTATTATCTACCAATGTCATTTATTAATGGAAAAAGTACAATTATATCCCTGGCATTATTAACTATTTTTTTCTTATATTTTAAAAATTACACTATTTTATCTTTATAATTTATCTCTGTTGAACAAAATTATTCTTCCATTCATTATTTCAAATTTAAATTGTTAACATATCTAAATTATAGGAATAAAATAGTGTAATTTTTAAAATACCATGTCAAAATATAATAAGATATAATTTTGCTTTATATATATATATATATATATATATATATATATATATATATATATATATATATATATATATATATATCTTAATCAGATTATAACTATTGTCTGGCATTATGTAGTCAATATATGTGATACTTTATTTTTTAGTATAAATTGTTCAACGATAGTTTTCATATTTTTTTTAATCATTCAATAAGTATTTAATAAGTGTAATTTTATAAATTAAAATATTTAATAAATGTAATTTTATAAATCTAAACTCTAAAAAATCTAAAATTTTTATTGATTAATTGTGTACCCTAACAAAAGCTGAACCCTAAATTTCCCACACTTTTACCTGTAAAGAACGGCCAGTAATAAAGTAAATAATAGGAGATATATGCTTCATTCCCCAAAATCCCCAACGACAAAAGAAAAAGACTAATTTTGATTGGTCAAAAATAAGTGACCAATAAAATCACGCCACGTGCACTTTACTATGAGAAAATTATAATACGGTCTCTATAATTTGTGAATACAACTAGTCCATCCTTATATTTTGAAAATAAACTAATTCTTTTTATGTTTTGCTTTCGTTTTTATGTTCATTAATTTTTTGTATCTTTTCTATTAAGTGTCTTATGAATGACGAAAATTTTCTTTTTATCTCTTCTCATTTTTAGTATATTTTAAAAAATATAAAGATGGACTAATTGTATTTCTCAAACCATAGGGATCGTACTGTAATTTTTTTCGATATTAAAATTTTAATATGTCTCCCCATTCACCCCTACTTTTTTTATTG
The DNA here is from genome assembly GCF_041381405.1 of Jatropha curcas. Taxonomy (NCBI): domain Eukaryota; kingdom Viridiplantae; phylum Streptophyta; class Magnoliopsida; order Malpighiales; family Euphorbiaceae; genus Jatropha; species Jatropha curcas. The sequence continues at coordinate 24,214,021 of NC_143154.1, forward strand.
ACTTAATGGAAACAATTTAAAAATTGGATAGAAAGGACTTAGTAGTATAATTAAAGTAAAACATAGGAAAAAATTGATATGTTTTAACAAAATAGGGTGACAGACTAATTGTATTAACAAACAACATGAATGGTACAGTAATTTTTCCTCTTACTGTTCATGATATACTTTATATATATCTTATTCACATCTATAGGATTTTATATTACAAAAAATATATTTGGTCCGGCTAGGTTTGGCATAATTTTCACAGAGGTTAAAATGTCTAATAGGAATACTTAAAAAAATTTTGTTATGTTTTTCTACATTGTACCCTATTTTTTCTTCTTGGCAATTCTGCCCTAATTTGAAAGCTCAATTTCAATTATAGCTTACATCCTAGAAGTCAAAATTTTGAAAAATAATAATATTTTATTATATCCAAATTAAAAATAACCTTAATTTTTTTTCTTTTTTTTTTCTCTAATATAGCCTCCTTTCTAATTTCAATCTTCAAACCTTAGTTTCCCTTTTCATTTTTTTTTTTTTTTTTGTTCTCTTTCTTATTCTTTTTCTCTATTTCTCGCTTCAATTTCTACTTGTCCTTTAATCTCAGCTCTCTATCTTCACTTTTTCTCTCTTCTTTTCTCCTTTTTTTTTTTTAAAAAAAAATATTTATTCTAGTTTAATTTTCTCCTTTTCATCCTTTTCTTTTCCTTCTACTTTTTGTTCTTTCAACATTCTCTCCTTTGCCCTTTTTACTAGAGTGGGAAGAGGGAATTACAGAAAAGAAAAAGGATAAAAACGAAATATTAACAATTTTTTTTTCAATTTTGATTAATAAGATACAATTGCAATTAAATTCAAGTTAGTGTTGAATACCCAAAATAATAAAATTATATTACAAATACTCAAAATTTGAGATAGAATTATCTATTAGACTAAAGTTTATCCATTAATTAAAGTTATTTTTTTAGTAGGAAGGGGATTCAAACCTAAATTTATTATCAAGTTATATATGTACTTACCACTAAGCTATGTCTTGGTGTGCCACTAATCAGAAATTTGGAGTTTGAGTTCTGAGTATAAGTACATTTAAAATTTAGTGTTACCCGTTAACGAATCTCTCGAAGTGAATTCAGATTAGTTAAACTAATGGATTTTAGATGGTTTAAAAAAAATTTTGAAACCTATATTTTAAATTCAACTAGTCTCTATTGTGCATGAAACTAGAGTTTTTATATTAAGGTTGTTGGAGTTATTAAATTATTCAAATTATTGTTTGGACTCACCAATAAAGATGAAGTGCACTAAGAAATTGAATTCTCATGAAATAATTTGCTTGCAAAAAGAATACCAAATAAATAATTTGAAAAGATAATTTTAATAAATTTTGAACCCATACCATAGGCAAATAGGCATAGGTATATAGAGGCATATGCAAGAGTCACTATATACCTATAGAGTAGGCCTAGGCCATTAGAAACCTAAGACACATGCTAATAAAATATTAACTGCTTTGATTACTTAATTAGAAGTAATTAATAAAGTATAAAAAAGGTTTAGATGACCAATGTAATTGCAATCTCTTGACTTATTATCCCAATTCATGTGGGCTTTGAGCTTTGTCTGATTGAACATGGCAAGAATCAATGGAACAGTCCATTTCTCAAGAAAAAAAGAAAAGAAAAGAAAAGAGAGAACACCAAGAAATTAAAATAATTCAATTCAACTCTCCTTTCATGTCCATGCCCACTTCTAATAAAATAACTAGTCTTTTTGTTCTTTTTTTTTTTTTGTTATCCTGACAGGGAAAGGAAAGGAAAGGTAAGGAAAGGAAAGAAAGGAAATGCATGGTGCACTCTCCATTATCCATCTTTATTCGTTTCACACTACTATAAATAATGACAATACTATTTTATATATAAATTTTACATAACTATTTATTCTAATATCATCAACTTGCATTTACTGTTCATTATTATTTTTAATCTCAAATTTAATATTTCATTAATTTGAATTATTTACATATAATTTTTAATTGATTTAGTATTAGTTTAACATAAATAGTGTAAATATACCTCTAAGAATAATAGTAAAAGAAAATTATTAGATATATTATTTTATAATAAAAAAATAAAGGAACAAAATTTTTAAATGTTTTCAAATCTAAATTTTTGGTTGAAACTTTACGATCATTCGCTAGAAAAAAAAAAATTAAAAAATGTCTTATACAATCATGATATCTATCATAAGATAAAACCAACAACTTCTTTGTCTCCAAGGTAGAATCCTTCAAGGACCTAAGGAGGTCAGCCATAGCCCCCCACCCTGTTCAAAAATGTATTGACGGACATAGGATTTTAAAATGGGGGAGGGGAATATAAAATGTCTATTTTGAAGGGGCAGAATATAAAAATAAAACAATATTTAGTAAAATTCAATTAGAAATTTCAAAGGAAAAAAAAAAAAAAAAAAAGCTTGGGTGCGTCCCAGCGTTGATAAGTTGATAAGAGCAGTGCAGGTGGTTAATATGGAAGTAAGCACCATGGTAAATATGAGTCTTACTAATCAGCATAAACGCAGTAATTTTGAGCACAAATATAGTGTGGCAATAGCTATTTATAAACACACTACTGTACAATAATACTCGTTGGCTGTTCTTTTATCTTTAAAAGTTGGTCCGCCTTATTAAGAGAGCTGACTTCACTTAGGGAATGTGCAAATGTGCGGTTCGATTTTCGAACAAACTAAACAGTAAAAAATCAAAAATGAAACTTTTTTGAAACCGAACTAAACTAAAATAAATTTGAAAACGGAATTAAACTGATTAGTTTAGTCTGATAATATCGGTTCGATTTTACTCAGAAAATAAATATTTTATAATAATCGATCTAAAGACCAAACACTATAGAAGATTGAAATCCAAAATTGAAAATCGAATAACCAGACCAAAAATAAAAATAATTCATTTTAATTCGGTTTTTTAGATTCTTTTTCGGAGTTTGCTAACCCCTAACTTCACCCTTGATTATTCTCTGCCTATAATAATTTATAATAATGTAGCATTGAATCAGCAATATCATATAATCACATAACATAAAAACCAACAATATTAAAGCTTTATTACACACTAAGACATAATTTAACGGTAAGTATATATATGACTTGACAATAGAAATATCAAAATTATATATTCTTACTATTAGTATGTCTGTGCTATGCACAGTAAATATCTTCATCTATAATCTTAGAGATATTGTGATAATATTTTAAAATTATATATTTTAATTAAGAAAAAATTTAAAATTTAAAATATTTATAATTTTATATTTGTTAATTTTATTGAAAATTATTTAAATTAAAGAACATCTATTTCAAATTCAAAATATTAGACTAATTATATAAAAAATTAATGTCTATGAAAATATATATATATATGAAATATTAATATATAAATATTAGACTAATTCAAATAAAAGGAAATATATATGAAAATCATTGATTTAACTTATTTTTGAATTAATAAAATTTTTTAGACGATATTAAAAGATAATAAAATAAATAAAATAACATGGACAATAGAAATTCAATCATAGACGTATATATATCATTTTTAATGATAACTTCACATAAACCGGTTTCTCTTATAATTTATCAAACTTTTCTTAATTTATAGAATAATAAAAATTAGAAGAGAAAAAATATATATATATATCAATGTCTAAAAGAAATTGTATAAGAATTATTGAAATTTCAAAAAAAAAAAAAAGATTTTACCAAACTCCAAAGAAGTCTCTCTATTTATAGTCTTGTAATAAACAATTAATGACAATTCAATGTATTGTCATTAAAATCAATAAAGACAAATTATATATTGCAATTTTAAGACAAATAAATATTGAAACATTTGGATATTTATTGTTAATAAAACTATTAATAAATATTTTCACCTAACAGAGGTTGAAGATGCTGATGTTTTGAAGAAGAAAGCCGTTATTACTAATAACGGCTAGTAGCCAACGACACCGTTTTATAAAAGAAAGAAAGAAATTAAAAGCAGAAAAACGGCGTCGCACAGCTAACGAATGCAAGTGACAAAACATATGCAGTATACCTTCTTCTTGCTGATAACGAAAACAGTTAAGGAGTTGCAAATCAGTTACAGAGAATGAAGAGAGAAAGATGAGTTGTCATAGATTTTAAGAGCTAAATTCGATATGTCATTGGCGTCCGTAAAAAATGTATAAAGAACTGTATAAAGATCTTAGGTGGTGAAGTTTTCTAGAGTATTCTTCTTCTCCTTTTCAATATTGTAATCTTCCTCTGTTTTTAGGTCTCTCTTGTATCTGTCGCTCTCTCCATCTTCTTATTCAATAAGATGAATTCAGTTAATTTTTTCATGGTATCAGAGCAGTGCTGCGCAGGTTTATTCAGTTTCTTCTTTGATTTGATGCTTTTTCTTCTTGCAACTTATTACTGATTGATTTGGAGTTTTTTTTTTTTCCTTTCTTTCTTTTCAATCGATTGCTGTTTTCTTTGATCTCCTTGATCTGTTGTTAGTTCTTCCATCTCATTCTTAATCTTTGATCCTGTCGTTCTTACTTTCTTTCTTTAATTTTGTTAAAATGGCTCAAAATGACTATTTGACAAATCCTTCTAATCCTTTCTATCTGCATCCAAATGAAACGCCTGCCTTAGTTCTTGTTTCAGTTCCATTGAATGATTACAACTATCATTCTTGGGCCAGAGCAATGAAGATAGCGCTAGCCTCCAAAAATAAGCTAGGTTTTGTTACTGGAGCGATACCTGCACCAGTTGATCAGAACAGTGAATTGTATAATATCTGGAGCAGATGCAATACAATGGTGATTTCTTGGATCCAGAAGGCTGTGTCTCCAAACATTGCACAAAGTATCTTGTGGATAGACAATGCTTCAGAAGTATGGAGAGATTTACAAATCAGATTTTCTCAAGGAAATAATTACAGAATAGCTGATTTGTTAGATGAAATTGCAAGTCTTAAGCAAGGAGATTCCACTGTGAATGATTTTTACACACAGCTTAAGATCCTATGGGATGAGCTGTTAGTTCTTAGACCAATACTTGCATGTACGTGTATCAATGCATGTAATTGTGGAGCAGTTACACAATACAGAAGAAACTTTGAGCATGAACAAGTCATAAGATTCTTAAGAGGCTTAAATGAGAGATTTGAGTCTGTTAAATCTAATGTGTTAATGATGGATCCTCTTCCTGATTTAACTAAAGTTTTCTCGATGGCAATACAGCAAGAAAGGCAGATTAATCACAGTTCACAATCTGAGTCAAAGATTATGCTCAACAAGTCTTATAGACCAAATTTTGGTGCTAAAAGTTTTCCACAGCAGACATCCAGAGGACAAAGGTTTCCTGCACAAATTAATACAACAAGAAAATGCACTTTTTGCAATGGAACTAATCATACTATAGACAGTTGCTACAAGAGAATTGGCTATCCTCCAGGATTCAAGCCAAGAAACAACTACAATTCAGGGAGACCAAATGTGATTGCAAATGCAGCAGTCAATGCAGTTTATGGAGATCAACAGAATCCTTCTTATTATCAAAATGCAAGTGAATTTTATGATCCTAACTCTAATGTGTTTCCTATTCAAGCTGTGGAGAATAACTTCACAAACTGTTCAAGGAGTGCAACTCAACAACAACCATCTGAAGCAGCTATTTCTTTTACACCGGATCAATATAACAAGATTATGACACTCATTAATCAAGATTCAGCAGATGGCACAGCACATACAATCAATAGAGAGCATGCAGTCAATAGCATCATGGCAACCAATGATCAACAATCAGCAATTTCCATATCTAATCAAACACAGAAAACAGGTATATTAAAATCTGTATCTAATTCTGTGTGGTTTTTGGACAGTGGAGCTACAGATCATATATGCAAGTCTCTTGATATGTTTACAACTTTCAAAAGAATTTCACCAATAAGAGTAAAGCTGCCAAATGGAGAATACCTATTAGCTCATTTTTCTGGCACTGTAGTTTTTTCAGAAGTATTTTTCCTTAAAGATGTGCTGTATATACCTGGATTTGCTTTCAATCTTGTCTCAGTTACAAGCCTTATTGCTCAACTACATTGTTCACTCTTTCTCTATCATGATTTATGCCTAGTCCAGGATTTCAAGACCTGGAAGATGATTGGTATAGCTAAAGTGTTCCATGGACTATACAAGTTGCTGCAAAATGAAGATCCTAAGAAGTTTACTGATGTTAGACAAAATAAAGCAGTGCTGGCTGCTACTACATTGTTTAGTACTCAGTGTAGTAATAATAATTTGTGGCATTTTAGATTTGGTCATGTTCCCAAGACCAGATTATCCATTTTATGTACCAAACATCCAGAAATTCATATGAATAAGACTGATTTACCTTGTGATATTTGCCATATGGCAAAGCAGAAGAAACTTTCTTTTCCTGTTAGTGTAACTATGTCTCAATCTCCTTTTGATTTGTTACACATGGATATCTGGGGTCCAGTTGGCACTGTTTCATGGACAGGGCATAGATATTTCTTGACTATAGTTGATGATCATACCAGATTCTTGTGGGTCTACCTGCTAAAAGAGAAAAATGAAGTTAGGCCTTTAGTCAAACAATTTGTTAAGATGGTAGCAACACAGTTTGACAAAAGAGTTAAAAGCATCAGATCTGATAATGGTGCAGAATTCTTGATGAAAGATTACTATGCAGCAGAGGGTATATTACATCAAACTACTTGTTCAGAAACCCCAGAGCAAAATGCAGTTGTAGAACGAAAGCATCAGCATATACTCAATGTCACAAGAAGTCTTTTGTTTCAAGCTAATTTGCCAAAGAATTTTTGGAATTTTGCTGTATTGCATGCCACTTATCTCATTAATAGAATTCCAACTCCACTATTACAGGAATGCTCTCCATATGAAAAGCTTTATCATAGCCTACCAGATCTTTCAACCTTAAAGGTTTTTGGGAGCTTGTGTTATGCCAATACTTTACAGGCTGGGAGAACTAAGTTAGAACCAAGAGCTCAAAAATGTTTGTTTTTAGGCTACAAAGAGGGTACCAAAGGGTATTTAATGCTGAATTTGCATACTAGAGGATTATTGGTTTCAAGGAATGTCATATTCTATGAAACTATTTTTCCTTATTCAGAAAAACAGTTTCAACCATTATTGTCTCAAGTGAATGACACATATGCAGATGCAGACTATGTTCCTATGTCACCTGCAGCAGATGCAGTCACTGCAGCAGATGTAGTTGATGCTTCTATGCAAAATAATGGCTCAAGAAGATCCACAAGGACAAGGAGAGCTCCTCAATACCTGCAGGATTATCATTGTAATCTGGCATATGATAATCAAACTATGCCTATTGCTTCTACACAACATTCTATTTCCCAAGTGCTTACATATTCTCAGTTGTCTCCTTCCTACAAACATTTTATTTTAAATGTTTCTTGTCTTCAAGACCCAAAAACCTATACACAAGCTGTTAAACATCTTGTATGGAGGGAAGCTATGGATAAGGAGCTTGAAGCTTTGGCTTTAAACAATACCTGGATTGTGGTTCCCCTTCCACCAAACAGGGTGCCTATTGGTTGTAAATGGGTGTATAAAACAAAATTGAAGTCAGATGGTTCTGTAGAGAGGCACAAGGCAAGACTTGTTGCCAAGGGTTACACACAAGTTGAGGGCCAGGATTTTTTTGATACTTTTTCTCCTGTAGCTAAAGTTACAACTATCAGAATTCTCTTAGCTTTAGCTACAATGAAAGGGTGGTTTTTGGAGCAGCTTGATGTAAACAATGCTTTTCTTCATGGCGATTTGCATGAAGAAATTTATATGGAGGCTCCTTTGGGGTTGCAGGTTCCTGTTGGTTCAGTTTGTAAGTTGCAGAAGAGTTTATATGGCTTGAAACAAGCCAGTAGACAATGGTTTCACAAGTTAACAGATTTCCTTGTTGCTATTGGCTATCAACAATCACAATCAGATCACTCTCTATTCACTAAATCAAAAGGGGAACAATTTACTGCCTTATTGATTTATGTAGATGATATTGTTCTAGCAGGAAATGATTCTTCAGAGATTAACTCAGTCAAAGCTTCTCTTGATGCCAAATTCAAAATAAAAGATCTTGGTAATCTACGGTATTTTCTGGGATTGGAAATTGCTAGGTCAAAGGCAGGACTGCATATATGTCAGAGAAAGTATGCACTAGAGCTCCTGACTGAGTATGGAGTTTTAGGTGCTAAGCCTTCCTCCTCTCCTATGGATTATAATGTCAAACTGTCCAAAGATGATGGTGACTTGTTGAATGATGTAACTGGTTACAGAAAACTAGTGGGGCAACTCTTATATCTCACTACCACAAGGCCAGACATCACTTATGCTGTCAATACCTTGAGCCAATTTCTATCTGCACCAAGAACATCTCATTATCAGGCTTTACTCAAGGTTCTCAGATATGTTAAATCTAGTCCTGGTAATGGCTTATTCTATAAAGCTAGTTCAGCACCAAAGCTCACTGCTTTTAGCGACTCTGATTGGGCAGGTTGCCCTGATACAAGGCGATCCATAACAGGTTATGGAATTTACCTGGGAGATTCCTTGATCAGCTGGCGATCGAAGAAGCAGGTGACTGTGTCCAGATCCTCTTCAGAAGCAGAGTATCGAGCTCTTGCTGTTACAACCTGTGAGCTTCAATGGTTGAGCTATATATTGTCAGATCTTGGTCATAATTTATCTGCACCCATCAGTATCTTTTGTGATAATCAATCTGCAATTTATCTCACAGCTAACCCTGCCTTTCATGAGCGATCGAAGCATATAGAGATAGATTGCCATTTTATTCGAGAAAAAGTTAATTCTGGCCTTGTTCATCTTATGCCTATTTCTACAGAGCTGCAGCTTGCTGACTTGTATACCAAATCCCTTTCCCCTTCTCGCTTTAAGTTTCTCATGTCCAAACTGGGCATGTCTGACATCCATGGCCCAGCTTGCGGGGGGGTAACAGAGGTTGAAGATGCTGATGTTTTGAAGAAGAAAGCCGTTATTACTAATAACGGCTAGTAGCCAACGACACCGTTTTATAAAAGAAAGAAAGAAATTAAAAGCAGAAAAACGGCGTCGCACAGCTAACGAATGCAAGTGACAAAACATATGCAGTATACCTTCTTCTTGCTGATAACGAAAACAGTTAAGGAGTTGCAAATCAGTTACAGAGAATGAAGAGAGAAAGATGAGTTGTCATAGATTTTAAGAGCTAAATTCGATATGTCATTGGCGTCCGTAAAAAATGTATAAAGAACTGTATAAAGATCTTAGGTGGTGAAGTTTTCTAGAGTATTCTTCTTCTCCTTTTCAATATTGTAATCTTCCTCTGTTTTTAGGTCTCTCTTGTATCTGTCGCTCTCTCCATCTTCTTATTCAATAAGATGAATTCAGTTAATTTTTTCATCACCATTAACCTTCCGCTCTTTTAAATATAAAATTTCATTCATAATAATAAATGATAATTATGATTGATTATAATCATATTCAATATCAATATCATAATAATATTAATTTAAAAGATAAGTTATAATGCGTATTAATATGATAATCTAACATCAAAATTATGATAATTTTTTAATTTAAAAATAAGTTATAATATTATAATAATTTCAATTCTTTAATACATATTAATATGATAATTGAATGAATATTAATACCAATATTATGTAATTTTAATTGAGAAAGTTAAGTTAATATTATAATAATTATAACTATATATATTAATTATGATAATTGAATGATAATTAATATCAATATTTATATAACATCATAACTAATAATTAAATTTTATGTGGCACTATCAAAATCTAAGAATCCTATATGACATTATAATCCTATGTGTCATCATATTTAATCTTATGTGGCAAGAGTAAGAAAAGAACATTTATTTAATAAATGTCATATGTCAGCTTCTTGCGAAAAAATGATTGCTCTATATATAAATTGATTTGTTAACCAAACAAAAATGGAAAAAAAATATATATTTTTTTGGTATATTCTTCTAATTTTATTAATCAATACTGTGAATTTATTGCATGATCAGTATTAAATCAGTTCACAGGGAATAAAAATTATTAATTTTATGTACTTAAAAATCTAAACTGAATAACTAAGATTTATTAGTTTAATCTTATAAATGTAAATTTTTTTAATAAAAAATTTAATAACATAACAATTTCCAAAATAAAAAACTATTAAAATTCTTTTTTTTTTCTACCATGAGCTTCCACGTTTATATTTTCAATTCGGTTCAATTTAAATTTTATAATTTTCATCCAAAATCTTAAATCAACTTTTTGCTTTTATAAAATTTGTGTTTTTTTTTTAATTTAGAAATTTTAATTATAAATAATAACTTTTGTATATATATTAATTCAATTAAAAATATGAGATTGTAAAATTGATATTGTAAGCAATTACTCCATATTTGATTTCAACTAAAATTAAACATAATTAAACGGTTTCTTTATTATGTTTAAATTCATATAATAAATATACAAAATAATAATTTTAATTTTTAAATCAAATAATAATAATGATTTAAAATTTAATTTTTAAAAATTTTAAGCATAGAAAATTGAATAATTTTTATATAATATATTTTTAAATTAAATAATTATTTTTAAGATTAAGTAACTTTTTATTACGGTGTTTTTACATTGACCTGACATCTCATAGGAGCCACATATCATACTTAACTGTCACATCAACACCAATTGTCGTAATGCAGACGGGCTAGATTTGATATAAAAATAAATTAGCAAATATTGATTGATAAAATTAAAAGAATTGCTAAAATTTATATAAATGTCAAAGTTCTGGCGTTTTTGTCATTAAGCCTTAAGTTTTATATGCTTAAAAAAAACTATAAAAATCTTAATTAAATAACAGTGAATAACTATTTAGTCTTTAATACATTAATAAGGACTTTTATTTTAAAAACTAATTATATAATCATTCGGTTTTATTTCTATTTCACTACTTAATCCGTGGGTTAAATTTATTGTTAAATAAAAAGATTAAGTAATTTTATAGAGAAAAAAGAATAATATTTTAGTAAATAGTAATATTTTAGAAAAAAAGATTAACTAAATAGTAATTTATTTTTTTGAACATTTTTATTTATCATGTGAGGATAATAATAATATTTTAGTAGAACTAGAAATTAACGAAGTATTTAATTCATCTTATTTTAATACTTCATAATTTTTTTTTCTTAAGAATTAAGAAAGTGATCGAACCACCTTAATTTTAGAAAAAAAAAATAAGGATAATAGACTAATTTACACTTTAATTAATGCTCATTTAATTGAAATAAAGTTTAATGAAAATATTTATATACGGGCAATTTACAAAAAAATAATTAACGACACGTTGATTTTCTAAAAGTGTCGTCTCAATAGAAAAAAAAAAGTTTAAAACTATTAAATTTAATAGAACGAACGTGATGATAAATATATTTAAATATAGTCGATTGATTAAATAATACCACTTCTATTAAGTTTAGAATCTAAACTTTTGCTCGAGATATAATTGTTTATACATTGATAAGAAATGTATGGATTGGAAGTAGCTCAAACTACTCAAATCTCACAAGTGCATAAAAAGTAGATTATCAATCTCATTTATCCTCTTAAAAAAAGATTTGTTTTCAAATCCTCAAATAAAAAGATTTGTCTCTATTCTTTAATATAATTAACTATTTTGTTCTTATATTTTAAAAATTATACTATTTAATTCATGTAGTTTGGATCCATTAACCACTCAAATCTCAAATAATGGACATAAGAACAATTTCGTTTAATAGAAACGAACTACAATAATAAAATAGCGTAATTTTTAAAATACAAGGACAGCAGTGTATTATACCAAAATGGAGGGATAAAATAGTATCGTTTCCAAAATATAACAAACAACACTTTGTTTCGGTCATGGCAGTTACCGACAGTTTCACGTTGGCGCCGCTCGCTGTGCTTCCCGAGAAGCCGCTCGGCCTTTGCACCCATCGATCACACAAAACATAAGATTGGGCCATAGAAATGGTCCCTACCGCCACCACCATTATTCCAATTTTCATATTTTATCAAATTAACTTACATTTATATTCAATTGCCCAAAAGATAATCACAATTAGATTGTGGTACAGTTATTAATTTAAAAATAATCACTATTAATTTAAAAATTATATTAGACTAAGTCAAGTACTTAATAATAACTACAGTTATCCCATCACGATTTGAAAATTATTAACCAGGCTCTTTGTAATTTTTTCGTTTTTCAAACTAAAAAAAGTTAGCTTTTATATAAAAAATGAAATTGATATTAAAAAAAGTTATAAAAATACTTTCTAACAATTAAAGATATAGATTTTTCTTACTTTATATGGATTGTTGCTGACTAATTTAAAACCTTATGAAATAATATCTAATAAATTGTTGTGGATTTGTACATATTAATACATATCATTTATTTTTATAATTATACATAAAAATATAATAAAAATTAAAAATTAAAAATATGTGTAGTTATATATATAATTATTAATTATACATGATAAGTATATTTTATTTTTTAAATTGTAAAAATAATGTAATTATTCTTTATTTTACAAGTAAATTGCAATTTCATATGCTTTTAAAAAAAATCGACCATAGTGCTATTATATTGCAAAATCAAAAAGTAAATCAGGTGAAGCATTGTTTTGCAAACCGAACTGAACTGATTGATTTGATAGATTTAATTAGAAACTAAATTGCGGTTGATCCGGATTGGACGACAAAATCAACGGTTTTAAAAACCGATATATTGGTGAAATCCAAATAAAAATCTATGAATTGCACAAATAATTAGTATGATTTGATTCAAATTCTGAGTTTTGCTCAAAATATGGGCCTCTTAGAAGTTAGGGCTACTAACTTTTAAGTTTTGGATCTCTTTATTTTTAAGCCCTAAGTCTTTATTTGTTAATCAAAACAACTAAATTGCCAAACTTTATATCCAAATGTAAAAAATAATATTATATGTTGTGATAATCAATTAATTTTTTATTAAATTGTCATATTTTATTATTTTATTTAAATTATTTATTAATCTTTTTTATTCTTTTTAAAAAGTCAAATTTGATAAGTTTTTATTTGATATTAATATTTTTTTGTTAACCTATATTTTCAATTGTATTTAATAAATATGTTTGAAGATATTATATATATAAAAATTGGATTCTTCTAATCCCAACTTGCGTCTCGAGGAGATAATCCAATTGGGTCTGTCCTCAGCTTGGTACAAATTTAATGTTGATGGATCTTCTCTAGAGAAGCCGGGTGCAGCAGCTGTGGCCTGTGGGGGATGTTTTAAGAAACAGTATCGGTCAAGTGATTTGTATTTTCTATCAGTCAGTAGGGGTACAAGACTCTAACGAGGCTGAACTCCTTGCTATCTTTACAACAGATGAAATGTTTTGTAATTCAGATTTTAAAACATTTTCATTGATCGTGGAATCTGACTCTAAAAATGTTTTATATTGAATAATTTAGAAAAATAAGAGGCCATGGAAGTGGTGGGAAAAAGTTCAAGTTCCAACAAATCATTTCGCACAAATCATTTCGCAGATTAATATAATACAATTTATTCATGTTGAAAGAAGTAAAAATCATTTTGCATACATAGGTGAAGAAAGATATTGATGCTGAATTTCCGTTTGTGGCATGGTTTTAATTGACACGATGTTCGGGCTTATGTTGATTTTTACTTTATTTTTGCTCTCTTTTAGTTTTCCTCTCTTATCTTAAGAGAGGTTATATAGTTTTCTCTATGTATAGATTTTTCTTATCAATTCTGAGTATTAGGTTCTTTGGGTGTATTAGGAAAGCCTATTGGTTTGGGTTTAATTTCGCTCGGTTTTGGTAAGTTTTTTTCTTTTTTTTTTTATTAATCTAATAAAACTGATGATTGCTGACCATATATATATATATATATATATATATAAATTCAGTTGAATGTATTGAATTTGGTTGACGCCTCTAATTCAACGAATTCTTATATTAATCTGTTCATTGACTGGTCTAATTTTTATTGGGCCAAAACACCTTGGGTTGACTTAATGTGGTATTTTTATTGGGCCTCTTTGATGGCCCACTTGTAGCCCACTTTGGAAAGAAACAATAACATGAAGGTTCACTTAATGGGCCTTTTCGTGCATATGATGTGATGTGTGATTTTAAATCCCAGGGGCGATTAATTGCTTCTTTTAATATCTAATAACTAAAACATCTATTAATGATGCTCTCAAAATTTTTTGATAGCACTTTGATTTAGTGAGTTTTTTCCTTTTTCTTTTTTGAATGAATTCATTCAGTGAGGTTTTTAGCAAAATTTAGTTGTATGAGCTGGACTTCATGTAGTGTTGGGGTCTTGTGTTTGGATTTAATATGTAATTTGAAAGGGTGCATTGACACAAAAAAAAAAAAAAAAAAAAAAACTAAAGATTAATGAATTTTAGAATAATTATTATATACATGTAGACGTGTAATTTGATATTTTTAAAAATTAAATAAATATTTTTATGACTAAATATATAATATGGATTATTTTTAAAAAATTAAATGAATTTAAGATAAAATTGATTAGTTAAACTACGAAGTAGAAGTAATAAGGTATAATTTGTATAGTTTAATTTATATAATTTGATATTATATAAGGTAGAGGTTTATAAGTCAAGCATTGAAGTTATATAATTTAATTTTTTAATTAAAAATATTATATTAAAAAATAATGAGATGTCATATATATATAATTTAAATTACATGTATATGATAAGTGTTTTAGAATAAGAAAATAAAAAATTATAATTATTTATTAAAATTTTAAATAATTTATTTTGAATAAATAAATTTAAAGTATTAAATAATTATTTATCTTTGAATTTTTATGTTTTATAGAATTATAGTTATGTTGAAAATAACATTTTTTTTTTAATTTACACAATTAAATAGTTTTTTATATTTTAATAATAAAAGAATAAATCCTCTACTTTTTGATAACCCATTCATTCTATAGATAATAAGTCATTTGATCAATTTCAAATTTAATAATCAAGTCTAACTAGTTTAAATCTAATGGTGAAGAAAAAGTTCTGTATCGATACAGAAATTTTTAAGTCTATAATCCTTTCCATATATGCAATCGGTTTTTCCTTTTACACCTCTTGGTAAACTTTTTCACCTTTTTCAAAATTACCCACAAATAATTTTATTTTATCAATCTCATATTATGTCTGGGAAGACGATAATTTATAGAAAATTAATAATTATTAAAAGTCATATAGTTTTAAGTTTGGTATTAATTTAATTAAAATATACTCATAATCAACAAATGTCTTTATCATTTATATCATAATTTATTAAAGTTTAAATGTTATTATTTTTTATAAATATAGATAATTAAGAGAATAGATAAAATAAATTCATTAGTGATTTATATCATATTTGAAATTATTTCTCTACAAGAATTCAATTGAGAGGAACGGACCGGTATATATATATTGACAATTAAAATATTTTAAAATTTAATTTTTCTCACTTAAATTTGATATGTAATTTTTTTCAAAAATGTTTATATTTTGCCTCTCAATTTTTTTTTTTTTTTAAATTTTTACTTTGTTCAGCTCGTAAATAGCATTGAAGTCCTATAAACAAAAATTTAATAAGAAACTTGAAGATATTGACCATAAAATGTCAATATAGGAGTAGGACAAATATTGAAATATAAAAGTAGTTAGTTAGTTAGTTAGTTAGAGGTTGAGATGTAACTTTCCCCTGTTTGTGTATATGAAGGCAATTTCAATTGAAAGTACCTTTCTCTGCAAACACTCCTCTAAATCAAATCTCATAAATAGGACACCTCACCTTTCAATAAAGTTGCTTCATAGGACATTTTACCTATGAATAAATTTTAATTAATATGTAATTTTATTATAGATATTTTATCAATATTCATAGATTAATGTATCTATATGTATTATCTAATATTAATATAAATATTGGATGTGAACCTTTATAAAAAAATAAAATTTAATTGGACATATTTGAAATTATTTAGAGTCTAAACTCTAAAGGTGAACATTTTATAAGTATAAAACTCATAGCATGAGCCTCGCACGTGATAAGTTAATGTTTGATAAGAGGGTTCACTGTATTAGTTTTAACACGGTTATTTTTAGATGACAATCATAAGAAATTCATAATTGTTGTGTTGATTGTTAAAAAGTATAGTATATTATAATCATTTATATTATGTAATTATATATACTCTCTCCACCCCATTTTATTTGCTTGTTATTTATTTTTTGAATGTCCTAAAATATTTGTAAGGTTTCTAAATTTAGATATGTAAACAATTTTTTTCCATAATAACATTATGATCTTTCGTTAAATGAAAAACTTTTATTAATATCTTCAACGAGAGTTGACTAAATTCTTAATATGCGTATTCTATCAAATCATGCAAATAAAATGGGATGGAGTGAGTATTTAAAAATTTAAAAAATTATCAAATAGGGGATGACTATCCCTATTGTATAAGTACATTGTTATTTCAACTCATTAAACCTCTTAATGAATAAAAAATTTTAAAAATCTATTTTTTTATTCAATTTCTATATTTTTTTCCTTCAATTTTTTTAAACCACTTCTATATTGTCACTCATCCAAAGTGTAATATAAGGTTGAATGAGTTAAGGATCTGTTTAGTAAAATTAATTATTTTTGTAATTGTTAGTTATTTTATTAGTTATCAGTTATTTAATTAGTGTTTCATTAAATGTAAAAATAAAAAAATGTTCTATAATATATTGCCTCAAACTCTAACCATTTGTATAGACGCTACATTACTAAACAATATAAATAATAGAGAGTGTTTTTTTTTTTTTTAATTCAAAAAAAAGACTAAGTGTGTTAGTTACTAACTCTCTCCTTATAAGTCCATGACAGTAGAGCCTGACTTAAGGAGCGAACCTTGATCAAATAGGCGGATGATCAACATCTTTATCATCAAGCCACGACCTTTGATAGTATGTGTGTGTATATATATATATATATAGTGTTTTGATCTTAGTAAAAATGTTAAACGCTATATGAAAAGCTATTACCAAATATGGCTTAAGTCGAGTCAAGTATTATTGGGTTAGACTTTAACTCTTTAAAAGTATATAGAAACTCGAACTGAAAAAATTAAACTTTAGCTCAATACATTTATAATTTTTAGTCTATTAAATGAGTTTGATAAGTAGATTCGAATTGCAGATAATTATTAGCAGTTGACTCATGTATTCCTAATGTAATGTTATATTGAATGCATTAATTATGAAAGTAAAGATCAAATGCCCACATCAATAAAAGATTCAATGCAAGTAGGAATGACATTAAAACTTAATTCTACGGAAATTCCTTCATTTCAATAAAAAATTATTTTTATTAAATTTATCTATCAATGAGCTTATAAAACGGATCAAACAAATTAATTCTATTACTACTATTCAAAGAGTAAGTATTACAATCAATAAGCTGTTAGTTGTGTTGGTAAATGACCTGAACTCCATTTTCGTAAGAGTGAAAATACAAATTCGATTTCGGAAAAACACACTATAGTGCGAGGGACATTACACGTTATGATTAAAAATAATAATAATAAGTAGGGCAAGTTTGTGATTTTTCTAGCCAACACGTGAACGCTCAAGGACACATTTTTCAAGTTAAGAGTCTAACCTACTTTCGAAAATTTTTACTTGACATTGTTTCAGACAAATTTATATAGTTTGGAATGAACATTCGCTTTGGCCAAATTCACTAGATCGATTAAATTGCACATATAAGTCAATTTGTTTTGATTCGGTCAACAAAATAGTAATTTTGAATGTTGGATGAATAGTGTGGTCTGAAGTAAATTTAACTAAATTACTCTGATTAGCCGAAGCTAAAAACACTGTCATTTTAGTTAGTAAAGAGTTGAAATAATCATTAGTTTATGTTAATTAATTTGGCTATTTTGATTTTTCAATTCAATTCAGTTTCTATTTTTTTTTTCAGCTTGGTTAATGCAAAAGTTAAATTGACTAAATTGGTTCGGTCAAATTTAGTTATATTTTTATTCAATTTAGTTCGATTAATTCTCTATTCAGTTTGATTAATTCGATTCAATTAAAAATTTTACTAAAACCGATTAAATGCTCACCCCTATATATAGTAGAAGAAGACAAGAAACTAATTCATGGATCCCATAAAAAAGGTTTTATCGAAAATAAAAAATGAGAAGAGGAAAAAAATATAAAAGCTAAATAAATATATAAGTTTTAGGTTCAAAATTTCAATGTATAGTTGTTTTAGTTGGGTTATTGTAAAACTTATCAATTATCATTATTATATATTAAATATTAAATTGAAAAATTGGCCAATAAAAAAAAGGAAAAAAAAATTAAAATTCACTTAATAACTAATTAAAAGAACCTATAAAAATTAGGAAAAATAATTAAAACTCAATGGAGGAAACCTAAGTTATTACCAAGCTAATTTATTCTGTTATTAAATCATAATAAGAACTATAATTATTGAAAAAAAAACAAATACAAAATTCACTTAATTTACAATTTAAATTATTGCAAAAGGATAGAAAGTTGTCTTAATAAAGATCACTTATTAAAAATTTATCCAGTTATCTAATTATCTAGTTATTAAAATTTATCTCCATATTTGGAGTTTTTTATTTACATATGTAGTCAAAATCATCTTCAAGCGAAAAAATTTAATATTATCTTTTTTAATTTTAATTTTATTATTTAAAAAATATAAATATTTTTTTTTGTTAAAACACCAACGAACTCTCTATTAATTATAATATAAGAAATTGAGTATTGTACTATTTGATATTATTATTATTAATGAATTATATTCTTAAAAAAAAAAAAATACTCAAAAGAAACCGTTCTACACAAACATATGGAACACTTTTCTTGGCATAGTTTTATATGGATGCACAAATATTGATTGCCTTTGATAAATACTATAATTGGATTTAACCCTTTGTTTGGAAATTAACAAAAATGATAGAATTTATTTTAATATTAAATTTTATAAGATTTAATCTATGAAAAAAAGTGAATATCTCTTTTCATATCAAATATAAAAATATGAAATTTTAAAATTGAGATAAGCATTCTCTTTAAAAGTACGAAATTCCAATATTAATTAAAAATTAAAACCAAATCTTCATTTTGATTCTACCAAATCCAATATTTTTACGTTAATTAGAGTTATTAAAATTATTTTATGCCGATATTTAAAGTTTCATTTTTTAAATTAAATTGTTCTTAAAATTGGATTGAATTTTTTTTATTTAAAAGACTTAGAATGTACTTTTTAGATGTCTTCTCTTCATATTTTGTTATTAATTGGGAAAAAAAAAATTCAGTCCTATGTTTGTATATACTCTAAATTCAATATTCAAATCCTTTCAAAAAAAAAAAAAAAAAAAAAAAATTCAATAGTCAAATAGTTATCGGTCCAACTTAAGTGGAATCGTTAAATATAATCATTATTCAATTCTTATTTACTATTATTAATTAAATGCGATTTAACTGTGCTTTTTACTTTCTATAAAAATATAAGGAGAAAAAGATATTCTACGAAAGTCTTTTAATTGCAAGAACTTTCACTTTTACGGTGTAACTTACAATTATTCTGCATTATATTTATATAAATCACAAGAGCGTAGAATCTGAGTTTAAATCTTTTCTATAATAAATGTTTTTACCCTTATTATATAGTCAATAATATTATTTTGATTTATGTTTACATAAATATGAGAGCAGGAATGCAAAAAAATATCTGGTAGATGATAAAAAAATTTAGTTTAGATTTTGTAGGAGAAAGTAATGTGGATATGATAAACCATATGACACCTAATTCTGACTTTGAAGCTTTACGACATCAAAGGAAACTTACAAAATTAAAATTAATTTATAAAAAAAAATTACAAATTTAAAATTAAGATAACTAACCCAAATCTTAAACTTAGTATTTTTTTTATTTTTTATGTTTTTGGGTCAAATAGAACCAACCCAACCATGTGCAGAGTCCTTGTCACATACTCTGCCTCCTCTTACCTTGTGCCACCTCATGAGAACCAAAAATCTTCCTTTCTGTTGAAACTTGAAATGTAGAAACAGAAAGGAAAAAAAAAATTACACACACAGCCCATACACATGCAAACAAATGCAAAAGCAAAGTGCAAAGATAACACAATCCAGACAAAAACAATGGCCAAGTTGGAGAGACCCTAAAAAGGAATCCCAAAAACCTGCCAATCCCATTTGACAGCCTTTTGATTCTTCCCACCTTATATGTGGGTCCCACCCCCATGTGCATGTCCATCAATTACAACACCTCTCTTCTCTTCTTCTCTCTTCTAGTTCTATCTTTCTTTCCCTCTCTGCTAAACATAATTAACCTTTTCTTCCTTTTTTTCTTTCTCTATGCATTGTTACCTGTTCTTGAAAACTTGAACCCATCAGTTCCATTGCATAACAATGGAGAAGAAAAGAAGCCATTTCAGTTTTAACATTTTTCTACTCTTTTTTCTTTCTGGGTTTTCTTCCATGTTTCATTTTGTCAATTCTCAAGCAAACCCAAGTCAAGATGCTGCAGTTATGTTTTCTCTCAAGAAAAGTCTTAATGTACCTGATTCTCTTGGATGGTCAGACCCGGATCCCTGCAATTGGAACCGTGTCACTTGTACTGAAAAACGGGTTACCCGGATCCAAATTGGTCGACAAGGTCTTCAAGGTACACTTCCTTCAAATCTTCAAAACCTTACTCAGCTAGTACGCTTAGAGGTTCAGTGGAACAATATTTCGGGTCCTGTTCCTAGTTTAAGCGGCTTAAGCTCACTACAAGTTGTAATGTTATCTGGAAACCAGTTTACTTCTATTCCTAGTGATTTTTTCACTGGTTTGTCTTCTCTGCAAGGTCTAGAGATTGACAATAATCCATTTTCTACTTGGGTAATTCCTGAAAGTATTAGAAATGCTTCTGCTTTGCAAAATTTTTCCGCAAATTCTGCTAACATATCTGGGTCCATTCCCCAATTTTTTGGTGATTTTCCGGGTCTAACCATTCTTCATTTGGCCTTCAACGAGCTTGAAGGCGGGTTGCCTGCTAGCTTTTCCGGGTCACAAATCCAGTCTTTATGGCTTAATGGGCAGACAAGTAGAAACAAACTTACTGGTACTATTGATGTTATACAGAACATGACTTTGTTGAAGGATATTTGGTTGCATTCCAATGGGTTTTCGGGTCCATTACCGGATTTTTCGGGTTTGAAAGATTTGCAGGTTTTGAGTATCAGAGATAATTCATTTACAGGTCCTGTTCCTTTGTCTTTAGTGAATCTTGAGTCTTTAACTGTTGTTAATTTGACAAATAATCTATTTCAAGGACGAATGCCTGTGTTTAAGAGTTCAGTAGCGGTTGATATGAGTAAGGATTCAAATAGTTTTTGTTTGCCAAGTCCTGATGATTGTGATTCCAGGGTCAACACATTGCTTAAGATTGTCGAATCTATGGGTTACCGGCAAAGATTTGCTGAGAATTGGAAGGGAAATGATCCTTGTGCAGATTGGGTTGGAATTACTTGTATTCAAGGGAACATTACCGTTGTAAACTTTCAGCATATGGGTCTTACAGGAACAATTTCGCCTGCTTTTGCTTCGCTCACGTCATTGCAAAGATTGTTTCTTGATAATAACAATCTCACTGGTTCCATCCCACAAGAGCTTACTAGTTTGACTGCACTTAAGGAACTTGATTTGTCAAACAATCAACTTTCTGGGAAAATTCCAGTTTTTAAGAATAATGTGATTTTGAATACTAATGGTAATCCAAATATAGGGAAGGAAGTTGATACTTCTATCTTGCCAGGTTCACCATCAGGCGCTCCAGTAACGAATACTAGTTCGGGAAGTAGTGGTGGTTCTGGAAATGGTGGCAAGAAATCTTCTACTTTGGTTGGAGTAGTTGCGGTCTCTGTTATTGGTGGTGTATTTGTTATATTCTTGATTGGTTGCTTGATTTTCTGCCTATATAAAAAGAAACAAAAGCGGTTTAGCAGAGTGCAGAGTCCAAATGCAATGGTTATCCATCCTCGCCATTCAGGATCTGATAATGAGAGTGTAAAGATAACAGTTGCTGGTTCAAGTGTTAGTGTTGGCGCTATTAGTGAGACCCATACTATTCCTGCAAGTGAGCAAGGTGACATTCAAATGGTCGAGGCAGGGAACATGGTCATCTCTATTCAAGTCTTAAGAAATGTTACAAACAATTTCAGTGAGGAAAACATATTGGGAAGCGGAGGTTTTGGTGTAGTCTACAAAGGTGAGTTGCATGATGGTACAAAGATTGCTGTGAAGAGAATGGAGTCTGGAGTTATAAGTGGCAAGGGACTTGCTGAGTTTAAGTCCGAGATAGCTATTTTGAATAAGGTTAGGCACCGGCATCTTGTTGCACTTCTTGGATACTGCTTAGATGGTAATGAGAAGCTTCTTGTATATGAATTTATGCCACAAGGAACACTAAGCATGCATCTTTTCAACTGGGCAAATGAAGGACTAAAGCCCCTAGAATGGACAAGGAGGTTGACTATAGCTTTGGATGTGGCAAGGGGTGTTGAGTATCTTCATGGTTTAGCACATCAAAGTTTTATCCATAGGGACTTGAAACCCTCAAATATTCTTCTTGGAGATGATATGAGAGCTAAGGTTGCAGATTTTGGCCTTGTGCGCCTTGCACCAGAGGGTAAAGCCTCAATTGAAACTAGAATTGCTGGAACTTTTGGATACTTGGCACCAGAATATGCAGGTAATTTTCTTTCTAGTTGCTTAGTTAATGCTTAAATTTTATAATGCTGAGATGCTTATTCAAATATAAAATCTGCATGGTCATTTCCAGCTTGATGCCAATTTCGTCCGAGTTTATTCTTATTTGAATTCTTCACTATTTTTCTGAAAATAGCCAGCTAGATTCATTATTTGTTTCAGATTCATTTTCTTCTTTGGTTTGCAATTATCTTTGAATACTTTATGACTGTTAATATTAGTGAGTTCTTTTAATTACTTCTCAATTGAAGGTATTGTTAGTGCTATTTTGAAGGAATTAATCAGTATTCATATCTAGGCAACAACATTTAACATGATGCTTTACCTTCTGGTTAAGACTATTGGATTAGTTTGGGTTCAAAGGTCCAATTCTAACAAATTATCAAAGAGACAAATGGTTTTTAGAGGCTAAAACGTTGTTTATATGATTTTGGTTATAGTTGTTTAATTTTCTCTTTTATTGAAATTGTTGAGTAGTCTAACATTTTCTAATTACATAAAACAGAAGCATGACTGAATCTTAGCTGTTCAACAGTAGGATCATTTTCAGTTTAAAAAAGAGAAAAAGTAAAAGTTACCGTTTGCATTTAGGTTGTGCTTCAACTCAAAAGATCTTTGATTATCTACTCCTTTATTTACAGAAAAATTTTGGGCACATAAGTTATCTTTCTGATATTTTTCTCTCAACTCATATTAGACGATATCTTCTGACATTAAACTCTTATTTGTGATTTTATTGTAGTTACTGGCCGGGTGACGACTAAAGTGGACGTTTTCAGTTTTGGGGTGATACTAATGGAGCTTATAACAGGCAGAAAAGCACTCGACGATAGTCAGCCTGAGGAGAGCATGCATCTTGTAACTTGGTTCCGAAGAATTCACCTTAACAAAGACACCTTCCGCAAGGCCATTGACCCAACGATTGATCTTAATGAAGAAACACTCGCCAGTGTCAGCACCGTAGCAGAGTTGGCAGGTCACTGCTGCGCAAGAGAGCCGTATCAAAGGCCTGACATGGGGCACGCAGTCAACGTCCTATCTTCCCTAGTAGAGCTCTGGAAACCAGCTGATCAAAATCCAGAAGACATATATGGCATTGATCTTGAAATGTCCTTGCCACAAGTACTTCAGAAATGGCAAGCTTATGAAGGTAGAAGTGACATGGAATCTTCGTCTGCTTCGTTACTCCCGAGCTTAGACAATACTCAGACCAGTATACCCACTCGTCCTTACGGGTTTGCAGAGTCATTTACATCAGCGGACGGACGATGAATATGGTAGTTGTAAATTATGGTGGTTGTGTTCTCTATGTTCATTCTATTTACTTCGTGTTTTCTCTGAAAACTTTCCCTGACTCCTAGTTCTTGGTTTTAGCTATTTTTTCTTGATTATTGTTATTGGAAGTGTAGTTTGATTGTTCTTCGATCTTCACACGTTTAGAAAGGTTTTGCAAATGCAATGAAATGAGTTTCATTTGGATGTATAGTTGCATCTGAAATTAGTCCATATTAAAATTATTGCGGTTTCCCATTTCCCATCTCAATATGAGCATTTGCAATCTTTATTTTGTTCTGCAAAATTGGAATTTGTCTTTCTTCATGTTTCTTAATAATCCCTTTCCTGATATATGAATAATAAATAAATAAATAAAATTTCTGGGTAGGACCATTTTAGGTTCTGTCATGACAAGAGATGGTCCTCGCCAATAATATCTTTGAACTTATCTCATAAAAGTTCATTAATTGTCTTCCTGTTCTCTATTGTTAAAGATTTATTATGAAATTACAATTATTTTTTCATTATTTTCAATTTTAATTATAAAATGATGTTTGAAATCTTTTGAGTAAAGCTAAAATTGTAGTTGGCAACTACTGTATACCATAAGTAGATTGAGAGAATAATTTCTCAATTTTATTTATCCTTTTGCCTTTAATGACAATTATGTCCTCAAAAAAGAAAAGCAATTGCAATGATACCAAAATTTTCTAAACACATGGATGTTTAAAGTAGAATTTTCCTAAAATTATATAGATTTCACTTGATGGTCTTTTTGGGAATATCTCTCTGTGTTTGTAATTTTTCTTTTCTTGAGAGGTTTGGTGGTGGGGATGGAACGTATAATTATTGATATTGGAATATATGATGAGCTTAGTAAGGAATGAGAACATACATAAAATCATCTTTGTGATCTTCACACACCAATTTGAGATATGTATAACCTAAATATTTATCTATTAATTTATTTATTTATTACGAAAAGAATTGTTAATCTTTATGTTCGTCCTTTCTAAGTTCAGTTAATAATTGATTTCCATCTAAAAAGAAAATTATCCCTTTTTATTATTGTTCATTTTTTTTATATCTTTATTTATATTTAGGGAAAAAATAAAATTGTCCTTAAGTTATAGTTAAATTAACTAACTATGAGGTTAGTTAGTCATTTCATTCAAAATAGAGGGACCACATTGTTAATAACACGGAGGACCAATTTCTCGGTCGATTAATAGTTAAAAAAAAGTTATTTTGAATTAAAGGATTAATGTGTTAACGAAATCATGAGTTAAAGATCTCACAGTTAATTTTTAAAAATATAGATCTTCATATATTAATTTGATTATAACGTAGTGACAAATTTTTTTTTTCTTTCATATTTATTATTGCTATTAGATTTATTGAGTATGTAATTCTCACCTGTGGGATCAAGCAAGAAAACAAAAAAGTTTTGTGACAACACTTTGTGAGTGTAGCAATTTCATTATTAAGAGAGAATGGATAGAAAGTTATATGAAAACTAAATGGCAGGATAAAGAGGTGGTGCTTTGTCTTTACCAACAAAAATAGTTTTGTCCAATCAAAATGTTCTGTAAAGGCTAATGACAGAGCAACTTGGAATTTTCTTTTTATTTCATTTCCCTTTCAATAATTTAACATAACAACTTGCAAATGTCCAAAATTATTTAATGTCTCTCTTTCTCACTAAATGATTTAATAATTTATTTTTCAAAATTAGTGTACTCTATAAATTTGATCCTTTTCCAAGAAAAATACTAAGCTAAATGTTTTTTACCTTAAAATTGAGTAGGATGAATGGGAGAGGGAAGAGGCTGGAAGTGGCCATGCATCAATAATATACTAGTAGGGAAAGATTCTAATAATTGTTAAGTAGCTTGGTTATTTTGGTCCAAGGGATGTGGGCTCAGGCCTTAATGCAATAAATTATTACTCCACAAGACAATAATTTTCTTTTCCTTTTTATTTTTTATTTCAATATAACATTATAATATATATACTTATTTAATAAAGAAATAAATTATAAACATAATCTATATAGATATATAAAAACAGATCAATTTGTATTATATGGAAGCCAGTGTAAGAAGATAAATCGTTTTATATTTTTAGATTATGTCTTTATCATGATCATATCTATTAGTTATATCCCATCAAGATAATACATTAAATTAAATTAAAATACAAATAACTCAAGCCATAAAATAAAAAATACCTAATTTTTTTTTTTTATTTTAATGATTACCTTGGTGTATGGGATAGTCTTATATATCAGGACCTAAGTTGCACAGACACGGTATACAAGATATGAAACGTATGATACATATGATAATAAATATACAATCATTTATAAAAAATAAAAAATAAAAAATAAAAAATGAATTTTTTTATTTTAATATAATTAGTTTAAATTAAAATACATATAACCCAAATTATAAAATAAAAAATATTTAATTTCTTATTTTAATGAGTACATTGACGTATGAAATAGTCTGATGTATCAGAAGCTAAGTTGCACAGATACGAGACACGAGATATAGTAACGTACGAGATATGATAATAAATAAATAATCATTTATAATAAATAATAAACATAAAATAAAAACATAGTTAATTTCTTATTTCAATATAATTAGTTAAATTCTCAAAATTATTATCACTACTTTGAAAAATCTATATCTATCACTATAATATATAAAAGCATGGTACTTTGCTTTATATGGAAGTCAAGTGTAAGTAGCACAGTTTGCCACTTGGCATTATTTTGGATTATAGAATTACGGATGTTAGAATTTTCACAATTTAGCACTATCGTAAGAATTGTAAAAAAGATCAGTTATTTTATATTTTCAGATAATCCATCTATCAAGATAATATCTATACAAAATATTATCTTTAGCCTTTAATATATTAATATAAATTTATTTATTCTTACAAAATAATTAACAAGTAATCCACACGCTTAAAAAAAGTGTGAATAAACGATACATTATTATTAAATAAATAATATACGAGCAATTTAAAAAATATAAATTAAAAGATACAATATACGATAAATTTTAAAAAAGTAGGACATCCATACGCTTAGAACACACTATAATAAATAAGTAATATATTAATATTTCAAATAAATAAACAACAGTTTATAATAAATTATAAACATAAAATAAAAAAAAACTTAATTTCTTATTTCAATGATCCAAAAAATATTTAAAAATATTTCATTTTTTATTGGTAATAAAAAAATCTTGGTTGATTACCTTGGTGTATAGAGTAGTTTCATATATCAAAAGCTGAGTTGTATGACAATGGGACACGATATACGGAACGTATGGGATACGCTAATTTTTAAAAAAGGTAAAACATTCACTAGCTTAAAACACACTACATTAAACAAGTAATATATTAATATTTTAAATAAATAAACAATCATTTATAATAAACATAAAATAAAAAACACTAAATTTTTTTTATTTCAATGACACAAAATCAAATTAAAAAAATACTTCATTTTTATTGGTAATAAAAAATCTTAGTTGATTAGCTTGTTGTATGAAGTAATCTCATATACCAAGAGCTATGTTGCATGAAAACATGATACGATAATTTTTAAAAAAGATAAGACATCTACATGCTTAGGACATAATATACTAAATAAGTAATATATTATTACTTTGAAGATGGAGCCCATATCAAGCGTTGGGAAGGGACCCAATCGACTCCTAGTCACCTTCGAAATGTTTCCCCTCTATTAACTTTGAAGATGGAGCCCATATGGCGGAAGTGCCATTGAAGGCGGTGGTGAAGCGACTATCGAGCTTGATTTCGACCGATCGGCTCACCAAATGCACAAACGAAGCATGGATTCAAATTCCTGGTGAATTATCGAGTCTGGGGTATAAGCACCGCTCAAATCCAGCAGAGGCACAATTTGCCAGCCACCGTGCAGGGCGGTCACCAGCGACGGTCCGGTGACTGGCCGACGACACTCCGGCGAGGCCCCAAGAGACAGAATGATCGCCTTTTCACGCTGATCATGGAATCGCTGCCCGGTTCTCAATTGGTACGTTCTAAGACTAATTTCCCCATTTTTGGTATAAATTCTAAACTTAATAATTATTAGTTGATTAGATTGAATTTGAATGAATAATCAATCAAATATAATTTTGCTATGAATCAGTCGGTATAATGTAGATGCAAATTAATTCTGAATATTGTTAAATATATTTCATGAACATTAGTTACAACTAGAAGGTTTGATATTGAGATAAGAATTCCTAGCTAATATTTATTTAAGCTAATTTATGAATTTTAATAAATATTGTTAGGAGGAGTTATAATTTAAGGCATAGACAAGTAAATAGTTATAGAGCAATTAATAATATCATTGGAACAAGCTTGGATGTTAATATAAATTGTTAATTAATTGATTTGGAATTATTAAGTGTATATATGTGAGTGTGATGGATGATATATGTAGCCGGAAGCGGATGGGTTGGTTGGATTGATTGCTCGATGGATGGATTGTGTGAATTGAGTAATCGAATGATTGATAAATAAGGTTATGGCGGACGGGATGAGTTGATGTGAATTGCCCGACGGATGGGCTTTGATATTATATTGTTGAATCGTGGTTTAGTCAAATTTTAGGGGAGGTTTTGCCGAAATTTTGATAGAACTTAGGCTAGTCTTAATTAATAATATAATTAATAGGTTTAATTAGATTAATTCTTTATCTCTACTTATATTATTATTATCATTAGTATTCATTTATTTATTTAATTATTTATCTATTTTCATCATTATTGTTTATTATTTTATTTTATTATTGTTGTTTATTGTTAATACTATTTATTTGTTTATTTGCATTTGAATGGAGATGTCTAATTGTGCATTGCATTACAATGTTTAATTGATTAATATGTTTGCATTTAATTGCAATACTTGATTAATTGTGTTGTGATAATGCTATGCCTTGTATGTGTGGAGTTGGGATGAAGTGGTTACCATGGGTTTGTGAGGGCAGTCCACGAGACCGTTTGCTGTATGGGAGATCGGCACCTTGTGTGCATCTGATGATATGATATGGATAATATGGATAAACCACAGGGTGGCCTCCTATTGGTATGGAAAAGAAAAGAGATTATGGAAAAACAATGAGAGGGCTGGTCAAGTGAGGATTAGACCGGTCGGACACGTATGGGATCGGCTCCCTGGTGCACACGTTATGAGAGGGTGGGCTATGTGTGAAGACGGTTCATTGGGAATTTTGGTGATGCCACGGACGAATTTCCACGTGATATGATTATGTGAAGTTGATAATAAGTGTGAGTGCTGTTGTTATGCCATTTGTGTGATAGTCTGTGTGAGCATATACTAGTCGGACGACTAGATTGATATATTTACACATTTGCGTGAATGTATATGTTGTGTAATAATTATTACTCCTTAGAAAACTCACATGTTTTGTTTAATTTTTCAAGAAGTAAGTTTCTCTTTAATTCGATTTAGGCTATGTTTCTTCACCGCAAGACTATAAAGAAATTTTTCTAGTTCCATAATTATTTTGCTATGTAACTATATGCATAAAAAGCTATTTATATCAAATAGTTAGTGACTCTGCAGTTGTAGAATTTACATACATTTAGTCGTGTATTAATATAGACGAAAAAATTCTGTGAGCCTATATTACAAATGTGATATATTGTAAATTGGGCTCGAACTGTGGAATGTTGAAGGTAATAAATCTGAACCGAGGTGTAATAAAATCTTGAGGTTTATTTTTCTAGTAATATAGGCTGAATGTTTGAAATTTATATTGAGATAGTAGATTTTAACATTTCAGGCTTACTATAAATCTCGGGGGACTTCAAGCTTATATGGACCTTAATGCTGATCCGGCCCATGGAAAACGGGTCGTGACAAAAACATTCCGTCAACTTTTGTTTTAAAATATTCAACTTACTATATAACAAAAAAAAAAAAAAAAAATGAACTTACGGAACTTTGAAATTGATACTTCTGTATACTGCGACATTAGAATTGAAACAAATTGACTGGCTTCAACGTTCGCATTGCACACGTGCCAACATGGCTGCAATTTTTTTAAATTAAAATTTTAAACTCTACCTTCTCTTTTTGAAGAGACTTTAAGTGCTATTTATATTTATATAAAACATAACTACTTAATATTAAAATTTGACTATTGCACATAAAGCTTCTTTTTTTTTTTTTTAAAGCAAAGAAAAAAAAAAGTGAATAGATGTTGTTTTATCTTTATTTTAATGAAAAATATGTTGATTAATAACATTATTAAAAGTTAACTAAATTCATATTTTATGAGAAATATATCTACCTCACCTCACCTCACCTTCTATATAAAATGGTGGTTTGAGGAATGAATGATAAAATAGTAATTTTCTCTATTTTATATTTATATTTAAAATATAAATTTATGTCTCTTTTGTGAAATTATGATTCTGATTATTAATGATAATAAGATGAAGATATTAAATAATATATAAAAGATTGTAATTGTTAATTATTATTAATTGTTACGACCCATCATGAGGTTTTAATTTGTGGCCATATAGAGTTGAAAGTCAGGTAACCCAAAAAAGAGAAAGAGTTGAAAGTCAGTGGTATACCTAGCACAAGAACCAGTCTAAAGCCGCTCACTCGGTCTACCGACTGAATAAGACTCAGAGGCGGTCAAACCGGGTCAGCCGTCAAATATTCAACGGTCAACATTCCAAATATTTGCCCTCACCTCAACCAAAACCAACCAAACCAACCAAACAAACCTTCCACTTCATTTCTTGAACAACTTTTTCTCTTTTTACACTCTCTTTCTCTTCTAATCCTACCTAGCTTTGACCAATTTACACACACATATAAAACCCCATAATCGTACTTTGCTTCATAATCCAAAACCAGAAGAACTCAATCCCACAACCAAAAGAAAAATAAAATAGAATATAGAATACACTCACAGAAAAAAGAAAATGTTATCTTGGAGAAGAAGAAGAAGAGCAGTTGGCCCTCTAGACGGAAAAAAAAATTTCAGCAGCAAGTCAGAGACGGAAATCAAGATTCCGATGCATTTTCTCTGCCCAATATCATTAGACTTGATGAAAGATCCAGTGACGTTGTCAACGGGGATAACTTACGATAGGGGAAGCATTGAGAAGTGGATAGAATCTGGTCACCGGACTTGTCCGGTAACAAACCAGACTTTAACGAG
Source organism: Jatropha curcas (assembly GCF_041381405.1). Taxonomy (NCBI): domain Eukaryota; kingdom Viridiplantae; phylum Streptophyta; class Magnoliopsida; order Malpighiales; family Euphorbiaceae; genus Jatropha; species Jatropha curcas. The sequence goes on from NC_143154.1 coordinate 24,245,555, forward strand.
CTGCGATCAAATACCAAACCACTCAATACGGAAAATGATTCAAGATTGGTGCGTAGAGAATCGGTCTTACGGTATTGAACGTATTCCTACGCCTCGTATTCCAGTCACCAGGTACGAGGTTTTAGATATTTGTAAGACAACTATGGTGGCGGCACAAAATGGGGATTACACCAGGTGTAAGAACTTAGTAGTAAAGATCAAGAACTGGGGAAAAGAAAGCGAAAAAAATAAGCTTTGCGTTGCGGAAAATGGGGTTGGTTATGTTTTATCAGTTGCTTTCGAGTTATTTTCAGTTGAAATGGAGAAAAATGCAGATTTATTAAAGGAGATACTGTCGATATTGGTATGGGTGTTTCCATTAGGTTTAGAAGGTGAAAAGAAGTTAGGATCGGTAAGTTCTTTGCGTTGCATGTTATGGTTATTAGAGAGTAGTGGAGATCTTTCTGCTAGACAAAATGCAGTTTTAGTACTTAAAGAGTTAGTTTCTTCATCAGATCAAAATTATATAACCAGAGTAATAAAGATAGGAGGAGTAATTGAAGCTTTAGTTAAGTTAATAAAAGAGCCTATTTGCCCTTCTTCAATTAAAGCTTCATTAATGGTTATTTTTTACATGTTATCTCCTTCTTTGATGAATGAAAGGATCATATCAACATTTTTAGAAATGGGTTTAGTTCCTCTGGTTATAGAAATTCTTGTTGATGGAAATAAAAGCATAAGTGAAAAGGCTTTAGGTGTTCTAGACCATATTTGTGAGTTTGAAGAAGGAAGAGAAAAGGCTTATGAGAATGCCCTAATTGTTCCTGTTTTGTTTCAGAAGATTTTAGCATCAGAATTGGCAACAAAATTCTCAGTGTCAATTATTTGGAAGTTATTCAAGAATGAGAAAAGAGAAGAGGGTGGAGTTGCAGTTGAAGCACTTCAACTTAAAGTGGGTGCTATTCAAAAGTTACTTATACTATTACAAGTTGGCTGTGATGAAAGTACAAAGGAGAAGGTTATTGAATTGTTGAAATTGTTGAATTTTTGTAGAGCTAAGTTAGATTGTATTGGTTCTTCAATGGATTTTAGGTATCTAAAGAAGTCCTATTGACCTTTTTTATTTTTATTTTGGTAGGTTAGGAAAGTAATTGTGGATATTAATGTTATGATAGAGAGAGACCATTCAAGAAAAAAAGTTGATGATAAAAATTATTGAATTGATGATTCATTGTATTGTACAAATTAATTGTATTCATGTAGAGTTTCATACTTGGAATATTTAATGCTTATATCCGTTGTATTCACTTTCATTTTCAAACATTTCTCAATCATCAGAGAGATATTAGGGAAATTATTGGATATTTTAGAGTGAATTTATTAAATAATATTTTTTATGTGATATTTATAATATATGAACATTTAGCATATAAAGTAACATGAGATATTACACTGTTACTAAATACTACATCTGTTCCATAATATTTATCACATTTGAAAAAATAATTTGTTCTAAAATACTTGTTACATTTATGGTTTCAATAAATAATAAATTTTTTTTTTCATGTTTACCCTTTGTATATGACTAATAATTATTACTTCAAATTAATGGTTTTTTAGAGAATTAATATTAAATTAAAGGTAATATAGTAAATTTACTCAATAATTTTTAATGATTTGACAAATTTAATGATTTTTTTAAAGAATCTGAAATTTCAAATGTGATAAGTATAGTTAGTAGTTACTATAAACTTCAATAATTTTTTATAATTTAGACAAATTTAATAATTTTTTTTTAAAAATCTGAAATTTCAAATGTGATAAGTGTTATGAAACATAGTTAGTAGTTATTATAGACTTCAAAAAAGAATAGTTACCAACTAACCATAAATAACCAACAAATAATCTTTGGTTTAGAAGGTCAAAATAAAACTCTAATAGCCCACGATTGTTTTTAATTTAATAATAAAATAGTGCATTATAAATCAATTAACTTTCTTACATAACATTAATTACTTTCTCATCTAATTAATGGCAGACATTGAATATTAAAAGTCTCCTATATTTTTCATTCCAAAAAAAAAAAAAAAAAGCTCCTATATTTATTGATATAAGATCTTGATAATTCATTTAAAAATTTAAAAGTTTCAAAAATAATACATATTTAATTATGTGTATTTGCTGCTTGTCGAAATATAAACTAAAATTAATTAACTGAAAAAACTAAATTCATTTCAACACTTACTTAATAAAGAATATATTAAATACGCCCCTTAATAATTTCAAAATAATTTGATCTTATGCTTCTTAATAATAGCAAATTAATATTTGATCCGTACCAAATAATTAGGTTGTAGATGTTTGTTAAACATTTTTACCAATAGCTGATACCTGATATATCAGGTGTATGTTGGAGTTTTTTTTTTTTTTTTTTTTTTTTTTTTTGAGTAATAATTGATTTATATTTATATTATTTTTGGAAGTGATTAAACCTATAAAAAATTAAAAAATAATTACTAGTAATTTCCTTTCAAATTAGTATTTTTTTATTATTTCCATACATAATTGTTTAAAAGTAATATATTTCTATTAAATATTATTTTTAAATTTATTTATTATTATTTTATATAATAAATTAAATTATAATATATTCAATTTAAAAATTAAAATTATACATTATAACATATTAAAAAAATAATATCCTCAATGATCATTTATATTTTAACAGCATCAACTACCAAAATTTCACTAAATACTGGTATTTACTAGTTAACCGCTATCAATCACCGGCTATTATCTATTAGTAACCACCATATAATATTAGATGGTATGAACAACTAAATTAAACGAGTCTTAAATAATAAAAATTATTTTCTTCATAAGGAATATTTACAAATTAAAGGTTTATTACAGTCATAACTTACAACCCACCTTTCTTTTTTTTTTTTTTTCTTTTTTTTTTCTTGATGTAAAAACATCATCTCATGACAAAGAGCTGTATGGTAAAAATAAATTTTATAAAATTTTATAAAATTTATGTACACCTTCAAGTTCTCATGTTTGGCGTAAATAAAAATTCATTTGAAATTTTATATATTTAAATTTATGGAATTAATTTTACTTGAATAAAATTATATAAAATTTATTTATAAATGAATTATATATTTAGATTTGCAAATAAACTGTAAACTTAGAGAGTACAAATTTTTAAAGGTAATGAGTTGTAATTGCAAGTAAGTAAAATAGTATATTTAAAATGAATTCCACAATTGATTCAAACTTAATAATTTAATTTATATTCTAAAAAAAACTTAATAATTTATACATTTTAAAAGTGAAATGTTGCTTATAAAAAAATAATAAAAGAATAATAAAAGCAAAAATAAAGAGAAAAAGATTGGAAAGTAAAGTTGGTAGTGAAGATGTTGGGCTGGATTTGGGCTTATTGTGTCCAGCATTACTGAACCAAAGCAAAACAAAATTTGAAATCCGTCTTTGAAGCCTGATCAAGAAATGAGATGCTGAGCTCACTGGGCTCATGGGTGGCATCCACCCAACAAATATATATATATATATATATATATATATATATATATATATATATATATATACTTATATCAAAAATGATTTCTACAGTAATTGTTTTTGATAAAAATGATTTTCAGATTTCTACAGTAAATGTTTCTACAGTTGATAAAGACGAAATCGAAAAAGAATTCATAAACGAAATATCTAAAATGAAAAACTTAATCAAAATGAAACAGATATTAAAAACTTATACTTTTGAAGAATTAAAATCTGAATTTTTAGAATATAAAATTAATATTCAAAATGACATTAAATTCTTTGATTGGTATCAATTAATTAAAGAAAATTGCTCTAATAGAAGTTTAAATCCAATTATAGTAGGAGATAAAAGTCTAGAATCGAAATTAATTAGTAAAAGTAATCAACCAGAAACATCTACATCTTGTAAAATACATAAGAAAAAATCAAACAAAAAGGATTATAAAACTTTAACTTGTTATAGTTGTGGTAAAAATGGACATACAGCTAAAGTTTGTAAATCCAAGAAAAAATCAACATCTAGTATGCATACCAACTACAAGAAGAAATCTTATCAAAATTTAACTTGTTATCATTGTGGTAAAAACGGGCATACATCTAAATTTTGTAAATTTTTAATTAAACAAAATAATAATTTTAAACCATGTCCTAGTCACAATGAATTTGTCAATATATTAAAAGACCAATTAAGTAAACTTGAGGTTCGTTCAGAAACTACTCAACAAATAGCACCTGACACTCCTCAAACATCAAGAAATATAAATAATTTAGAAGAAACTTCTAACTCTGAAGTTAGTGAACCTGACTCAGAAGATGTAAAACAATTTGAACTGAATCCTGTAAACCATCATAGAGAAATAGTAAATAGAGCACCAGACCTAGGCATAATTGATAAACCAAACACTATATCTCAATTTAAATATAATGCTTCAACAATCTATGAATGGAACATAGATGGTTTAAGTGAATATAACATATTAAGTATTTTGCAACAAATGATAATGGCTGCCAATGCTTATAAAACACAGTCAATTATTTCTGATAAAGCTATAGCAGAAATTTTAATTGCTGGTTTTACAGGTCAACTTAAAGGTTGGTGGGATTATCACCTAACTGACCAACAACATTTAGACATTTTAAATTCAATTCCAGTAAATGATGAAGGTGAACCTACATATGATAAAAATGGTGAAATCATTCATGATGCTGTGTCATCTTTAATTCTCACTATTTCATTACATTTTATAGGAGATCCGTCTCACTTAAAAGATAAAAATGCTGAACTATTAAGTAATCTAAAATGTAAAAGATTAAGTGATTTTCAAGATTATAAAACAACTTTTCTCACTCGATTAATGTTAAGGGAAGATTCTAACCAAAGTTTTTGGAAAGAAAAATTTTTGGCTGGATTACCTTATTTGTTGGGAGAAAAGGTTAGGAATTTTATTAAACAGCAATATGGTCAACCAATACCTTATGATAAATTAACTTATGGACAATTAAATAGTATAATTCAAACCGTAGGTTTACAGATTTGTAAAGACTTACAACTACAAATACATCTAAAGTATGAATTATGTAAAACTAAACAAGAATTAGGATCTTTTTGTAAATAGTATGGTTATTAAGAGATAAAAAGTCAATGTGGAAATTTCTACTAAAGGATTATCCCAGCAATGTTACGTATACTTAAATCTATAAACCTGATCATTTTCTATCTAATTTACTACTGATATGTAAATTTTTAAATGATAATTTTTTCATCTGACATGTATAAATACTTTTCCGTCTCATTAAAACATTTTTCTTCCTATTAATTGAAAATCTGCAAAAGATATTTTCCAGCACTATTAAGTCTTTTGGTATAAGCTTTGTATGTCTTTGATATATTCAAGACTTTCTCCCCCATGGATTCTTACAAAACACTGGGAAGGAAGAAAGAGAAGGGAATAGAGAGTAAAATTCACCCACTAAAGCTCTTTTGAGCACTCTCACAAGCCTTGGTAAAACCATTACCCTAAATAGTAAACATTCACAACCTCCAGCATTCTTAAAGGCGTTGCTAGATATAACATCTTTTTCCACAGAAGATGCAGGTATGTAATCTAAACCTAAAGCGATCGTATCCGCTTATGATACGGCTATTCCGTCTCAAACGGTAGACGGTAAAGAATTATCAAATCCGTTTGTGGCTGTGGATTTGCCAAAAATCCAATCTCCTAAAAGGTATATTTACTAGTAGTATTCGTAAATAATTTGTAAACACCATTTCTAAGTATAAACAATATTTATACTTATACTATTCAGTTGCGGATGGATAAAACCATATATATATATATTGGTTTAGAAAATTATTGTATGTCTTAAAACCCACTATTTTAAAGCCCAATATACAGATAAGTCTATATTACTATTATAAAACCCATATATGTCAGGCCCAGTTAGCTACAGCTAAAATCCTTGATAAAAGTAAATTGAGCTGTACATTGACCCATTGTCAACCAGCTCAGATCAGTAAAGTTCCAGCTGTATTCCCTATTATCATCATCCTCCCCACTTTCTTTCTTTTTTGTTGGGGATAGTGATATGACAAAATAAAAAAGAAAGTAAAGAAGAGACGAGATAAAGATAAAGAAAGAATAAAGAAAAGTAACAGAAGGAAAGAAAATATAGAGAAAAGAAACGTAAAAGTAAAAGAAGGACAAGTCATCGTCCTCATCATATAAAAGGCAGAAGGAACCTTATTCCTTCAATTATTCATTCAATTGTATAAAGTTATTATGTTAAAGCCCCATATATTGTATAAAGTTGTTCAAAGCCCAATTGGTTGTGATTAAAACCCGCCCTTTCTATTTCTTTTGTTGGGGATAGTAATGGTGAAAATAAAAATTAAAGCATAAAAGGAAGAAAGAACCTCACCCTCATTTCTTCATCCTATCATATTCCAACAGTAAAGGCCAAAGCTACTATGAAGCCAAGCTACTATGCCAACAGTAAAGGCCAAGCTCCTATTTCAACAGTAAAGGCCAAGATTCCGTGACAGACAAAAGACTGTTCACCAACAGTAAAAGCAAGATTCGGTGGCAGACAGAGAACTGTTCACCAACAGTAAAAGGTATCAACAGTAAAAGGTATCAACAGTAAAGATTCCGTGGCAGACCAACTACTGTTCAGCCACAGTAGAAGTCAACAGTTGATGGCAGACATGACACTGTTCATCAATAGTAAAAAGCAAATAGTATAGATTCTTAATTTTTCTATATAAAGGGAGCCTCTCCCCTTATGAAGGCATAAGGTAGAACCCTTATCATAAAATCTCCTAACCCTCTAGTATTCCCTCTCTCCCTATCTTGTAAGAGTTCAACGTTGGAGAAGGTTAAACATAAATCTTTTGTAAGTTATCTTTCTATTTTAAGTTTTGTATTTAATATTTTGTAATTAAATAAAGTTTTATATTTTATTTATAAATTGCTACTTCTTAAATGCCCTGTTGAAGGCATTCTTCTCTCCTCCCTCCACAATCTGACTTGATTCTGGGGATCCCAGGTCAAGGTGGCAGGAACCCTAAACCATATAAAATTGTTCTTGCGATTTGATTGTTGCTTATAAACTGATTGTTATTTGATATAAGTATACTCTGTGGATGCGGCTTAGTCTGATCTTCCACATCAGAAATACTGCTTATATAAATGTTTGTATGATTGTTTGATTTAAACAGTAACTGTTTGTTCATATTAAAAACGATAAACAGTAACTATTTCTTAAGTTTAATTTGAACAATACTTGTTATAAATTTATTTGTTTGATAAATTCATTTGTATAATGTTTGATCTTTAAAAGTTTGAATATTAAATAATTTCATCATAGCATTTACTTCGTTTAAATTTATTCCTTTTATAAGATTCAGATCTGTTAAATGGTCCTTAAAGCTTTTGTTGGTATCAGAGCCAAAAGATTTAGATCTGCTCATTGGTATACATATAAAGACTTCGTTTTATAATATATCATAGGTTGTCTTGATATGGTACCACTGAGCTATACATCTAAGGTCCATTTGAGATATCAGATACAGTAAGAGGCCTATTTTTGAACCCGTGTGTAAGACCCGATTGGTAGGGCAATTGAAGGGTATAACCTGGCCGAGTTCTTGAGATATCATAACCGGACTCCTTTTGATGTTTAGTATAACCGGACCACTGTCATTAAAATCTATGCTATCTTATAAAATGAATCCTTTCATATGTAGATCGATTGGTAGTAATAAACCTGAAGACTCAGATAACTCCGAAATAACAAGGGTTATTAATAGAAATGAATTAATTCTGCCAGATTTTATTCATTTCTATTAATAACCCTTGTTATTTCGGAGTTATCTGAGTCTTCAGGTTTATTACTACCAATCGATCTACATATGAAAGGATTCATTTTATAAGATAGCATAGATTTTAATGACAGTGGTCCGGTTATACTAAACATCAAAAGGAGTCCGGTTATGATATCTCAAGAACTCGGCCAGGTTATACCCTTCAATTGCCCTACCAATTCACACCCGAGATCGACCGACTTAGTATCTGAACAAAATTTTAAATGAAATCATATATATGCAAAGCACTATGATTATTAATGGGATTTAAATACACACAGATACAAATATTTAAAGATAAATCATAATTAAATATCAAAATACTATGATTTGATGGATTTATATGAACACTTATAAAATTCATTTACTTCAGAATCAACATACAAATTAAGTATGATACGTGGCTTTGTTATACCAAGAAGATGACTATTTAAATAGTCCTTTGGACCAGTAGCCCGCACTTCTGGGTTTCCAGCCTATATATCAATACTTAAACAAGTACTGTTTAGATTCCTTTTTAAGAAATAATTACTGTTTATCGTTTTTAGTATGAACAAACAAATACTGTTTAGATTAAACACAAAACAATATTTCTGATGTGGAAGATCAGACTAAGCTGCATCCACAGAGCATACTTATAATCAACACACAAATCACAGTTTAATATTTATCAATTAACTTAACCAATTTAATTGATTTTAAGGTTGAAGGTTCCTGCAACCTTAGCCTGGGATCCCCAGAACTAAGTCAGAGTGTGGAGGGAGAAGAGAAGGAAGCCTTTAACAGGGCTTAGTAGTAACAGTTTATAAATTTAAATAAATAACTTTATTTAAATTCAAATATGAAATACAAATTTAAACTTACAAGTTTAAAGTTTACAATCCAGACTTCGAACGTTGAATGCTTACAAAGAATTTTGAGAGGAGAGGATGAGGGAGTTTAGAGTAGTTGGTTATACTATCTTATCCCTTCACAAGGGGATAGGCTCCCTTTAAATAACATAGAAAAGAATCTTTACTATTCTACTTTTACTATTTATGAATAGTGCTTGGTCTGCCACCGAATCTTGAACAGTGTTTGACCTTTACTATGGATGAACAGTTGGTTGTTTGCCATCGAATCTTTACTGTGGACATAATGCGTTGGCTTTTCCTGTAGACACAGTGATTTAGCCTTTACTGTTGAATGATGGTGAAATAAGGTTTCACCTGCCTTTTACTCAGATGAGGACGATGTGTCCTTCTTTTTCTTTTCTTTTTTCTTTACTTTGCTTTTTTGCTTTAATTTTTCTTTTGCTTTTTTGGCAGCTTTACTTTTGACAATTATTGATTGAAGAATATCATCATTACTGTCTTCCTTGGAGGAAAGCAATGATGAAGATGATGAAGAAGAGGACGCCATATCAGCCCACCTGGTTTTGCTTTTATGGCTGGATTTAGACGATTTATCTGAACAAACTGCTGGCTGTTTACTTGATGAGGGTTTTACTGGTGAATCTGAACCTGCAGAAAGTTGTTGAAACATTTCTTGGCAGATTCGTTTATACTCATCTGGAGTTTTAGCAGCAGCTAACCTAGCTTGACATTGTGCTTTCTGGATTCCAAATGTAGGTTGATCCTTTACAGCAATAATAGTCGCATAGGTTAATGGAGAAACTTGTGACAGTTTATTACGGATCCATTGATCAATTTTAAGTTCAGTGGTAGAGTTCTTGAACGATCCCCACCATTTAATCTTGTGTCGTTTAATCAATGTAGGAATTTGATAAGTTCCTACGGCATACTGAGTGTCCAAATACCATTGATATACCCAGGGCGTGAAGAAGGCCATACAATAATACATAAGCGAAGGAATATGGGCTTCTGCAGGACTGGGTTTATAATGGGCTTTAAAATACTGATATAAGGCCTGTATTGGAGGAGGGATAATTTCATTGGAAATCCCCCTGGTTTGCCACCATCGTTTAAACCAGTTAGGTACCTTACAATCAGTACGGAAAGAAGTATCAAAATAGATTAACCATGAATGCGTAGCAGTGGGGTTTTGAATAGCAAAGACTTTTTCCCATGCATCGCGGTAATCAAAATAATTGTAAGCAGTACTGTGTACATGCTTATATAAAACTTTAAATTTAACAGGTGTATAAAGAGAGGGTGCAGGCCAGTCCTTGGGATGGATAATCCTGTGGATTTTAAGAGAAGAAAATAAAATAACAGATTTATTTTTCGAATCATAATTATGTTTAATCTTTACTGATCCTGTATCCAAAAGAATATTATGATAATATTCCTGAGGTTTTGAAAGATCGGTTGGAAGAAAATACCAATCCTCAGGATAATATTGTTTTAAAACAGACCAAGGATTAATATTGTTATATCTATCCTCAATCTCAATTTCATAATCAAAAATATTTTTAACAAACCATTTATGTATACTTGGAGTATACTGGATTTTTGGCAAATCCACAGCCATCAACGGATTTGATAAGTCTTTACTGTCTACCGTTTGAGACAGACTAGCCGTACCATGAACGGGTACGATCGCTTTAGGTGTAGAAGACATACCTGGCGCCTCTGTGGAAGAGGACGCTATACTTTGTAACGCCTTTAACACTTCAGGGGATTGACTGAGTTGTTCAATCCATTTTTTAAGATCTGAAGAGGTTTTAGTGTTTAGGGTTTTAGGTAAATCTTCTGAGTGCTCAGAGAGAGCTTTAGTGGGTGATTCTGGTTCTTCTTTAGGGGCTTTGCCCTTATCCTTTTTCCTGCCCATTGTTCTGTAAGAATTCTCGAGTCAGAAAGTCTGGAATGTTGTTACTATTACCTTTAATAAACTCAATATCAAAGTCAAATATACTAAGTATAGCTTGCCATCTAGCAAAAATTTGTTTAGAAGCAAGATTTTTAACATCTTTTTGCAAAACATCTTTTGCTGATTTACAATCAATCCGAAGTAAAAATTTTTGATTTAATAAATCAGATTGAAATTTATTTATACAAATTACTATACTTAAAATTTCTTTTTTAATAGTAGAATAATTTAACTGAGTTTGGTTCCAATGACCAGACGTATACTGAATGATTCGTTCTTTACCATTACTTACTTGTTTTAAAATACCACCATATCCAACATCTGAAGCATCAATTTCCACTATTTTAAATGCTGTTGGATTAGGGATATAAAGATACGGAATTTCCTTTACTAAGGCCTTTATCTTTTTTACTAATTGTGTATGCTGGGCTGTCCATGGGCCAGCATTTTTCTTAAGCCTGTCATACAATGGTTTTATCATGCAATTTAAGTTTGGATAAAAATCTATAACATAGTTTAAACATCCAAGAAAACGTTGGAGTTGGGTTTTATTAGTTAATTCATCAGGGAACTTGGATCCAAAAACCATAGCTCGTTCTATGGGCTGGATAATACCCTGTTCTATATAGTGACCCAAAAATCTAACTTTAGTTTTAAACAAGTCCATTTTAGTTTTACTAAGGGCTAATCCATTCTTTTCAATTACCATGCAAAACCTTTTTAAGTGTTTAAAATGATCTTCTAATGTTTTACTAAAAACTAGAACATCATCAATATAAACTATACAAAATTCACTATGAGGATTAAATATATCATTCATGATCCTTTGAAATTCAGAAGGAGCATTTTTTAATCCAAAAGGCATCACATTCCATTCATATTGTCCAAAGGGAACTGTAAATGCCGTTTTATATCTATCATTAGGATGAATCTGGATCTGCCAATAACTAGATTTCATATCAAATTTACTAAAAATATTTGCATTATACAATTGTTTTAATAAATCTTTCTTATTAGGTAATGGATACCTTATCCATTTTAAAGCTGTGTTTAATGGTTTATAATTAATTACTAATCTAGGTACTCCGAGTTCTATCTCAGCATTTTTATTGACATAAAAAGCTGCACAAGACCAAGGACTTCTAGATTTGCTAATTAATTTTTTATTCTCTAAATCTTTAATTTCCTTTTTACAGTGTTCTATAAGGTCAGGGCTCATTTGAATGGGCCGAGCTTTAGTTGTAATGGACTTTTCATCAAAATCCTTTTCATATGGTAGATCCACTATATGCTGTTTACGGGCCCAAAACGCATTTGGGTAGTCTGCACATAGCCTATTTTCCATAAGTTCTCTTAATTTACTAATTCTAGTTTGAATATCTTTATCTTCCAATTGGTTTTTAATTCTTTGAAGATATGCATGATTCCTCAAATTGTTTAAATCTTCTTCTTTAGATTTTATCAAAGAATTAATTTCTAGGGTTTTAATAGAGTGAGCTTTTAATAAATTTAAATTCTTTTTTCTAGGTTTTTCAGTAAATTCTAACCTAGCCTTTCTACCTTTTATCTTAAACTTAATACAATCTTCTTTTACTGAATATGGTGTGATTAGGTTTATAAATGGTGTTCCTAATATTACCATATAATTTATTTGTGGTGAAAGCAAGAATATTGTTTTAATTTCTAATTCATTATTTACAATATCTGCCTCAATTTTACCTAGAATTTCTAATTTAGATTTATTAGCTGTAGTTAGTTTTTCATGCGTTTTTGACCAAAATCTATGTGGTACTAAGTCAGATTTTATACAATTTAAATCTGCGCCTGTATCAAACAAAGCTATACCATTTACTATAAAATCATTTGAAATTTGTAAGGTTATTTTTACTAAGTATTTTCTCGATGTTATTTCTTGTAAAAGAAAGAGAAAATTAGGGTTTATTTCTTCTTCTTCATTTAGTTCATTTATTTCATCTTTTATTTCATCATCTGGTTCTTCCGAAGAGGAACTAGATATTAATTGATTTTCTAAATGTTTTATTTTTGTTGCATTTAATTGTGCCTGATGTTTTAATTCTTTTACTTCATGTTTTAAAATCCTAATTTCTTTATACAAGTCATCAAGTGACATATTTGTTTCTACCTTTTTATTTCTATTTAATATAGTTGTTAAATCATAAGTATTAGTTTGAATTTTAGATGTTATAATTTTTACTGCTTTATCTTCTTCAAAGCTTTTAATTAGTTTTTTAAGAAGTTGACTCTTAATATCATTATCTGTTAGACTATTTACTACTTCTAGAAGTGTACTTTGATCTTTTGTTAGCATATTTATTGATTTATCTGAAGAACTGGTTGTTGAACCAAATTCATCAATTTGATGATCACTCTCTTGTATCTCAGAATCTGATGTATCAGAAGTAAGATACAATTCATGAATTTTATTTATTACTTCATCTTCTAAATGTAATTCATGTAATTTTTTATTGAATTTACAAAATTTAGATGTGTGTCCTTTCTTGCCACATTTAAAACAAGTTAAATCTTTATATGAAGTTTTATCAGACTTTTTATATGGTTTTTTATTTTTAGATTTCTTATAATGTTTAGGTTTTTCTTTATGATAATAACTATCTTTACTGGGTTTAGACTTATAATGTTTTTTATAATGTTTCCTAGAATTTGATGGTTTAGAGCATTGACCACTACATTGCTGTGTAGGTGCTATGCTATAATCAAATTGTTTACAGAAACTTCCTAATTCTTGTTTAGTCTTTTTTAATTCATATTGTAAAGTTCTCTGAAGTTTTAAATCCTGACAAATCTGTAATCCTTCTTTCTGAATTATACTTATTAATTGACCATAAGTTAATTTATTATAAGGGATTGGGTTACCATGTTGTTGTTTAATATAATTCCTAACTCTTTCCCCTAAAAAATAAGGTAATCCAGCTAAGAATTTTTCTTTCCAAAATGCTTGGTTTGAATCTTCTCTTAACATTAATCTTGTAAGAAAAGTGGTTTTATATAATTGAAATTGACCTAAGTGTTTACATTTTAAATTACTTAGAAGTTCTGCATTTTTATCTTTTATATGTGAAGGGTCTCCTATAAAATGTAATGAAATGGTTAATATTAAGGTTGCACCTGCCTTTTACTCAGATGAAGACGATATGTCCTTCTTTTTCTTTTCTTTTTTCTTTACTATATATATATATATATATATATATATATATATATATATATATATAATATGCTGAGTTGTCTTTTCTATTTGATTTATTTATAAAGTTCACAGATGATTCACTAAGATAATATATATCATTTTTTCCTAATTTGTTCAAACGTAATATTGATATTTTCCATTTAATAATATACCAATTATCCTTTTAATTCATTGAAAAAAAAAAGTTATATTTTTAACAATTTTATTTATAATTATATTTAATATTGAAATTTATTAAAATGTGCTAATAATAATATACACACATGTGCAACACTTCCTAGGTTTTGGTTGTTCTATTTAATTAGAAATTAGAGAGTAGAGTGGAAGCCAAAAATCCGGACATATGCATGTGAAATGCAACGTTGGGTTGTGCAAAAACATTTCTATATTGCTTTGAGTTTCCTTTTTCTTCAGCTAATGCGGATCTAAACATCAATTTCTGATTCTGCGTCAACGAGAAGGAAAACGTTGATATTGTTTTTTTTATACCTAAAAGCATTATAAAATAGAAGAGTACGTTTTCATTATTTCATTTCATTTATTAATTTTTTATATATAATTCAACAAATCTTGGTTTTCTAAGACCCTAGCTAGTAATAGTTGCTACAATAATTTATATATCAAGTTGGACTTAAAGGTCCCTAGTTGACCTTTACGAGCTTTGTATTATTTTATTTTACTAGTATGTACCTGCCATTTAATTTATTATATATGGGGTTGCAACTTTGGAAAATCATATACAAATGGATAGTGTTATATGGAGTTATTGTTATACGTGTAGATCTTCGATGATATTGTTACGGTCTGTTTTTCTATTGATGTTATTGATAAATAGTGACAGAAATTTAGTTGTGCTCGTCACATGTTGTAAATTTTTAGAAATGCAATCCAGATATAAAAAATTTAGATAACTTATTATTTTATCATGTAAATTAATTAAATGATGAATATTTATATTTTTTTTATTAAGATTGATTTTAAGTGAAAAGATTTAATATTATATTTTTAAATTTTAGTATTATTATTTAAAAGAATATGGATTATTTTATTTTGTTAAGAGATCAATCAATTTTATTAGCTATCAATAGTAAAATTCTTTTTTGGTCTATATGGCATTTGTAATTCTTGATATTATTACTAATGAATTATTACATTTAAAAAAAGTATGGAGTTATTTTTCTAGTAAACTAACTTATATATAATTGTTTATAATATTTTTCATATATCATATAATACTATGCTATGTATTTTATTAATTTGAGTTTAATTCCAAAAAATTTATAAAAAATGATTATTCTTCTCAATTTAATTATTAAAATAATATGCATGTATATTCATTATATTCCTTCAATGATAACTTTTTTTTCATTATCTTATACAAAATCATTAAGTTAATTATTTCACATTTAACTTCCATTCACATATTTTAATTAAGTGGAGTTCGAAATATTTTAATTTATAGCTAAAAATAAATATATAAATACTTAACAAAAGAAGGATTTGAATTTGTGAATTTTATAATGTCAATATGGATATTAATTTCTCACTTTGAATCAATAAGAAATAATTTTCTAATGAATTTGTGAATTTTCTAGATTATTTTATAATTAATTGTATATTATTATTATATAGTATTAATTTATGGAGTGGTTTGCACTTATAGACATAGAAATAGAAAGAAGGAGCAACTACCTCACTACATAGTCTGACCTCTATTTTCTTCAGTTGAAAGCCATTTTAATGGATTCTCCTACTCATAAACCCAAGTCTCTCTCCATCAATCTATTCTATCTTTTCCTTCTCTTAACCACTAATCTTCTTACTTTGTTCCTTTCTTCAACCTTCTACTCTTCCTCCACTTGCTCTCTAAACCCTATAACCACCACAATATCCACCGCTACTGACCCTATTTCTACCAACTCTAACTTCGCCGATCAAGAATCCGACACCGACCTCCCACATGAATTCTCTGCCTTTACTTCCGGCCAACTCCTTCCATTTGGTTTCAACACCAACTTTGACTCCGACACCATCTACCCACCGGTAGGTAAAGCCTGCACTCAATTTCCAAACGAACTCCGTCGTTACATGATTTACTCAGTAAACGGATCTTGCCCAGACGATGAGCTTCTTGCACAAAAACTCCTCCTCAAAGGATGCGAGCCACTCCCACGCCGTCGTTGCCGGCCAGCGGCACAACCAAACTACGACGAACCCTATCCTCTCCCTGAAAGCCAATGGACAACGCCGCCGGACACCTCCGTCGTGTGGACAGCCTACACCTGCAAAAACTACGAATGTCTAATCAATCGTTATCGAACCCAAAAGGGATTCGACGATTGTAAAGACTGTTTTGATCTTGAAGGAAGAGAAAAGACCCGGTGGTTACAAAAACAAAGCAACGGAGTGGACTTCAGTATAGATGAAGTATTAGCGACAAAGAAACCCGGAAAGCTCCGAATCGGATTAGACATCGGCGGCGGAGTAGCAACCTTCGCCGTCCGAATGAAAGAAAGGAATATTACGATAATAACAACATCGATGAACTTAAACGGTCCGTTTAACAGCTTCATTGCATCAAGAGGAGTATTGCCACTATACATTAGCATATCGCAAAGGCTTCCTTTCTTTGATAATACATTAGATATAATACATTCAATGCACGTACTGAGCAATTGGATTCCGACGACATTGCTGCATTTCTTGATGTTCGATATATACAGAGTGCTTAGACCAGGTGGCTTGTTCTGGCTTGATCATTTCTTCTGCGTTGGTGACGAGTTGGAAAAGGTGTATGGACCTCTTATTGAAAGCGTTGGATTTAATAAGTTGAAATGGGTAGTGGGTAGAAAGCTTGATCGTGGACCTGAGCTTAATGAAATGTATCTCTCTGCTTTGTTGGAAAAGCCATTGAAGAATTCTTGGTGATTTTCTTTCTTTTTTCTTTTTTGATTTTGAGAAATATTGTATTGTATTTTTATAGTGGCTAATTTGAAGTTTTAAGTATTGGGACTAACGTTGACCCTTTGTTATTGAGAAGAAGAAAGGATCAAAGTATGTCAAATTTTCATGAGAATGAATTTCTTTTACCCACCCCTCTATGGGCTAAATCGATAATATTTTTTTTTTTGTAAAATGAGAATATTTCTATTATTTATTGAGAAAGAGAAAAAAAAATATATAAAGTGGAAATAATTTTGTTTAAACCTCTAATAAATGAATACATTTAGGCAAATTTTATCTAAATTTTCTGCAAGTTTTTAATTATTTTTATTTTATTTTTTCTTTTATGATTAAGTGGTTAACATCTTATTGCAAAGTTTCAATATCCGATAACATCATTTTTCCGTCACCTAAATATTAAAAATAAAGAATTTATTACTTACACCCGGTGTTTGAAACTAATCAAATAAAGAATTTTTTTACTACTCTTCATTTTTTTTTAAACCAATGTGTATAGTTAAAATATTGTCGTTTGAATAAAGATATTATTTATAATTAGTTTAGAGTATATAAGTGGATCCATACAGCAGGTATAAGTAAACCTTCCATAAAAAAAATATGCAATTTATAATACAACTCTCGGTATGAAACTAAAGAACATGGAAAAAAAGGAAAAAAACAATTACTATTACGTCCTTGTATATATCGAAATACAATTAGTTAGTCATTGTATTTTTAGAAATGCTTTTTAAAGTCGCTATGTTTCATTCCGTTGAAATATTTAGTCCTTCCATCTGATTTTTGCTAATTTGGCCGTTAAGTCAATAAAAAAGACGAAAATAGCCTTATCCTTCTCTGATATTGTCATTTTATATCAAACAATCCCCTTCTTCATCGTCTTCATTACCAAACCCACCATTAAACTTCATCACAACAACTTTATAAAAACCACCAAAATATTCAAAATCAAATTAAAAATCATCGAAGTATTCATAATCAAAATAAAAAAATCAAGGAAATATTTAGTCAAAGATTAAAAAAAAATCAAAATAAAAAAGAAAACAAAGATGTCTAGTAAAATATTTATACTCTATCTACTGCTTCAAGGTCTTTCTCTCTCTCTATTTTTCGTTTGAATACTAATTAAGCCTCATCTCTATATCTGGTAGAAATTCAAATCTGAATCTATTGCAAAGATATACAGATTAGGAAAACGAAACACAAAATTTCCAAAGACAAATACAACAAACACAATAAATATACAATAAGCCATAAACAATTACACTTCTAGCATGAAACAACCTTCAAAGTATACCTTAGAAAAAATAGGGAGGCATATACATAAACAAAAGCATATTATTTCAAATGGATTTGGAGATGTTAGGTCGATGATGCAAAAAAATATATTGCCAGTGAAATTACTTGGGTATCTTGAGTGATTAGTGTTTATGGCTAGAAAGTTAGAAGGTTGAACTGTAGAGGTAAGATATCAAAGAATGTCATGGCAAAAAAAGATTAACTGTTTGTTCAACATAACTTGACCCAAGAAAGAAGATGAACTGATAGAAATACAAAAGGGTATTTCTGAATTAATTTTAAATTCTCTCTCTTTTGACCATTCTTTATTCACTTGACAAACGGGAAAATTGGCAAAAATCAGACAGAATGAATAAATATTTCAACGGAATGAAAATATAGGGACTTCAAAAAGTATTTCTAGAAATGCAGAAATCGACTAATTGTATTTTGAAGAATTCAGGGACGTAATAGTAATTTTCTTAAAGAAAAAAACGTGAAGTAATAGTATACAATCAACTTTTCTTTCATTCAAAGTAACTATAATTCTCACATCATGCATGCTGGACAATGATAATTATATTCACAAATGGTAACTATAACATAGTTATCACTCTCTCTCTTCCATTTTAATAGCAACGTTGCTTTTTTTCACAAGGATAAAAAAAATGATTGGAATTTATTGGTTTTCTAAACATACATGATAGAATATTTAAATTGCCCTTCTTAAAAATAAATATGAAAAAAAATGTCACCTAATAGATATGGGTACGATTGAAAAAAAAAATTAAATAGTCTTAAATTCCTAAATGAACACTTAAAGCGGAACAATATGAAATGTCTATTTGTTACTATTAAAGTGGAACGGGGGAGTATAACTTTTGAAATGATAAGTGATACTCCATCCGTCCCAAAAATATAGTCTACTTTTTATTTTCACACAGATTAAAAAATAATAATTATAATTATTAAAGGATAATTTTATTCATACAACTTTTCTATTATACCCATTTTAAATAACACAAGCGTAATTATTATATTGAAATAATAAGTAAAAATTAATGAAGATTATTGAAAATACGATAAAATTTAATAAGGGTGTAGTAAAAAAATTTAAGGATTAATTATAATGTAAACAAAAAAAGTATACTCTATTTTGGGACAAACCAAAAAGGAAAGATGGACTATATTTGAGGATGAAGGGAGTATAATTTTATAAGTTGAAATATTTAATAGCTATAATTTAATAAATTGAATTATTTAATGAGTCAAAGTAAATAGTTTAGGGTGTGGTAAATTTATTTAATGTGTTTAATACAACTTTAGCTACAATAATTTTTACATTTTCAGGCATTCAATAGACATTTAAGCAATTTAATTTTACAAACTCGAATCATTTAATAAAATGATTTTATAAGTTGAAGCGTTTGATATATAAAATTTTATAAGTTGAAATGTTTAATTAATTAAAGTACAAGGGTAGCTGCTGCAAAACTTTTTATGGATGATATAAGAGTGAACTTATGCATTTGGCTCTTGCTTATGATGTGGAGGGCTTTAGATTTTAACTTATTATCCATTATCATAGTTTTTGCCTTGGAAAATGAAGAATTTGATATTATTTTTTTCTACACTTTAATTTTTATTTACACTTTGAATTTTATTTACCTTTATTTCAGTCTTTATGAGAATTAAGGTTTTCCATATTACATATTACTGTTAGTGACTTTGATTTGGATTTGCTTAATTGTAGTAAAAATAAAAATTGATGGATTCAAAAAAAAAAATTTAGAAATTTAATGGGCAAAACTTGATAAATTCAGAGGCTTAATTAGGTATTTTGATAAGAAAAAAAAATTTCTCATGTTAAAAATAATTATATCATTTGCATGCTCTAAAAACAAATATGGAGTGAAAATAATATTTTAAAAAAAATATTATAGCCCACACTTGATTCAAGAAATTAGTGATGATAAGTAGTACAATGAAACTTAACAATTTTAATAAACCATAATTAAGTTCTAACAGGGATATGACTTGAAAAGATTACAAGAAATATTCATATATGGTAGGATAACAATAAGATTGTAGCCATTAAAATTAAATATTTTTTTTATTTTATATGGTCAAATAAAGGTGAAATGCTACTGTAAATCTGACGAATATCATTTAAGTAATAATAAAAAAGTTAAAACAGATTCCGAGAATCAGAAGTTCACAACCAAAATTGACGTCCATTGACTTGATTAGGCACTTTGATTTTATCGATTCCTTATAATTTCTTTCTCTCCCTAATTTTAATTTTTTATTGAAACAAGAACATGATAATGAGTCAGTTTTTCTCTAAAGAAATTGAACAGTTATGCTTAATGCCTTTTGTTTAACTTTTATTAGTTTAATTTATTTTTCAATTTTTCCCTTAATTTCATTCTATATCTTTCTTTTAATGTTTTTGGGTTACATCTACTTGCAAATTGAAATGAGTATAATAATATTTTAAAAGTTCTTGGTTTTTTTAGTTAAAAAAAATTGCAATTGATTGTGCATGGTAAAAAAAAAAACTCACTTTCTATGAACAAGATACAAAATATGAATTTGTTGTCATAACATTATCTTTTACTTCATTTTAATGGTAGAAGGAGAATTTAGTTTCACATATTTAAGAAATATCAATGGAGTCGGTCTCACTCGTTTCTTTATAGGAGAAGGTCGAGAACCATAAATTTTTTTTTTCAAGTTTGAATTTATTCATTTGGAATATGGAATTTTCAATATTCCTTTTTATTTCTCATCAAACGAACAAGTACTATACATCAACCGGTAGAGAACAAAAATAATTACATTTTAATTGAATTAGAGAAGTGACATTAATATGATGTAGAAAAAGTCGATCCCTAATCTTTTATTGCTGTAAAAGAAAATTTGAATAAGATTGAACAAAATAATTTTCTCAATATAAAAGAAAATCTAGCATAATGAGCCTAACTAACAAAACAAAAATAGCAAACAAAGAAAAAAAAATTGTTTAAGGATATCACTATGAGTAATGTCAAGACGAGTGAGATTCAAGTAGAAAAGCCTACCAATCGTGCGACAGTATTGCTCTGGCTCATCAAGTAAAGACCCCATTTTCTAGCATTAACTTCATGCCTTGTACTAATAGTGTAGAAGTAGGACTTGCATAATTGAGATTAGCATTTGTGATTAGATCCATGATAAATTTGCACCGTAATAAGTACGTGCCCTCATTTGACCTAGCTATTTTCGGCCCTGGAAAATATTTTCCATCAAAATTAATTACTGAGATTCAGCCGTAGCAAGTGGTAAATCTAGGTCGAACTCTAGAGACTGAAATATTAAATTTTATGTTTATCGAAAAGGGATGGGGTTGGTTTGCAATATTTAATCTAAAAAAATAAATTCAAAAATTAACAACTAAATTTTAATTATAAAATCAATTTAAACAATCATTTAATTCAAGGTAATTCGTGATCCAATACAGAATTGATCATAGACAATAAATATGCAATTATCTCTTTACGAATACATAACTAAAACTTACCAAACAGCATGATAAATCACTTAACTTCTCTATGTATGCCAATCCTAGCCCAATACCAAATTGACTCTAATTACTAAATGAATTGGTATTAAGCAATCTTTTCAATTTAATAAAAGCTTTAATGACGGGAAGTGGTTAAACTTGAAGAATAATTTATGAAGCATGAATTATTTAATTCACCCTACTGTTTCTATAAGTTGTTATTGAAAATTTGGGACATAATCAATAAAACCTTTTTTTTCTATAATCATTCAATCTTACATAATAATTACGGATTACGAAGGTGAATTAGCAATTAATATTATCAAACAATTAACTAACATGCCTTCTTAGTAAATCATTCAATAATTAAACACAATGAATACAAGAAACAATAAATATTCAATTAAGAACCTGGTTTCACAATTCGAGCATATGAATTTTGAATCCCTTGAACTGAATTAGAAGAAATTAGCTACTCATGTTCATTGCTATAATCCCCAAAATAAAATAGCACAAAGAAGAAAAACAACAACTCCCCAAAGAATAATCCATACCTAAATAAAAATAAAAATAAAAATAGAATAGAAAAATCTCTCTCAAAAATATTAAGATAATAATTATCCTTGAATCAATGAAAAGAATATTTGAATAAACGAAATATATTTCTTCTACTATTTCACGGTCTTTTTGAATAGCTTCCTTATCATATCAACCTCTGACTCCTTCATACAAAATGTTTCTCTTCATCTCAGCTTTCTATACAGCCCGAGTCTGACTTGTTAATTCAAATTCATTACTGCTTTTGACTCATAAAACATTTAAGTTTCAGTTTTGGTCCTTCATAAAAGTTGCAGATATATGTCTTAGCTTTCTAATGGCTCTTGTATCACGTCATTTGGACATCTATAGCTCCAGAAAAATACTAAATTACTCAGCAAAGGTCGAAATTACGAAAATGCTGGACATTATCCAAATTAAATCATTTATTCACAAAACTCACATCATTATGCCTAATTGATAAATAAATACTAATAATTCAAAATTAGGTAATATCAAAAATACTAAGTGTAATTAGACAAAAAAATATATAATATATACTCTCATCAATATCTTAGGTCTTTGATAATATATTGTTGATGAAGGAATGTTTTAACATTAATAATTAGCTTCTGTAGGCCCAATGATTAAAACATCATCCACATATACTAATAGGGCTAGAGATTCATCCCCTGGCCCTTTAGTAAAGAGGCAATAATCTGTCTGAGATTGTTAAAAGCCAAATTTGAGCAAAGTAGTAGTGAATTCTTTATTCCACTGGCTGCCTACTTGTTTTAGGCTATATAACGATCTCTTCAACTTACAAACTTGACTTGTAGAAGCCTTAGTGTAGCCTTATGGTGGAGACATGCAAATTTCTTCATCAATATGTCTATGAAGATAGGCATTATTAATATCTAGATGATGTAAAATCTATGATTTTGCTGTAATAAGAGCCAACAATACTTTGATAGTAACTAATTTTGTCATTGGAGAGAAACTTTCTGTGTAGTCAAGGCCTAGTAACTGATTATATCCCTTAGCAACTAACCTAGCCTTGTACTTGTCTACTATTCCATCAGGTTTGTATTTAATCTTGTATACCCATTTGGAGCCTATAGCTTTCTCGCCTTTAGGTAGTTTTGTAATTTCCCATGTTTCATTTGCCTCTAATGCATCTAGTTCTGCTTGCATTGCTTGTAGCCATTTATCATCTTTCTTTGCATGATTAAAAGACTTAGGTTCATGAAATTTAGATAAGTTATTTTGAAAAGCAAGATAAGCAGTAGAATAAGATAAAGAAGTTAGTATGGTGTACTAACCTTTGATTATTATCGGACATGAAGCAAAGCTATTGGAAGTTGAAAGAGCTACAAAATCTGAGAACTAAACATGTTTGGATTTGATTCTTGTACTTCTTCTTAATGGTCTATGTGATGGTGTAAGGTTAAGAGTAGGTTCCTGAGATGTTTGTGGTCCTGTGATTTAGTTATTTGGTTGCATTTCTTCCAAATTGGGTGATGGATTGATGGATTGTGAATAATCTTGAATGCTGGTATGGATAGGTAAAGTAGGTTGAATGTCATCTGGTTGTGTACTCTATGTGATTGAGTCTTTTATGCAAGTAGGAAGAGCAAATTGGTACGTAGAGGTAGGGACAGAATTTTGAATAGGAAGCTCCTTAAGTATGATATCTCTAGAGTAAAAAATCTATTTAGACTGTAGGTTACAGAGCTTAGAACTATTTGATGTGGTGCATATCCTAATAAAACACTTGGAATGCCCTAGTATCAAACTTGTTTTTGAAAGGTAAAACATTGCTGGCAAAACAGAGGCATCCTTTGGTTCTAAGATAGACAATTTTAGGTTTTTTATTATAGAGAACCTCAAAAGGTGACTTCCATTTAAGAATTTCTCTAGGAATCCTATTTATATGGGTAGCAGTTAATAAAACCTCTAACCAAAAATGCCTTGGTAAATTTGATTTAGCATGAGTGTCTACCTATTTGTAATAAAGATTTGTGTTTTCTTTCAACCCTACCATTTTGTTGGGGTGAGAGGGACAAGAGAATAGTTGTAGTATGCCTTTTTTTTTATATATAAAGAGATCTTGTAATTGTTAGTTCACAAATTCATGTCCATTATCTTATTTGATTTTCTTGATTCATATGTTGAATTGTATTTCAATCATGCTTAGATAGTGTCTAAACACTTCAAAGACTTGAGTCTTATCTGTGATCATATAAAGTAAATATACTAAAATCCTCCACTAAGGTACCATATATTTTGCTCTAGTGACAAATTTAATTGAATAGGGACCCCAAACATATATATGTATTAGTTCAAAGGGTATAAGTGAATGGATAGAACTCGGAAGAAAAGGTAATTTGTGTTGTTTGGCTTGTTGGCATACAAAGCAATCATTAAACTAAACATTCGTATTTGATATTTCAGAAATATGCTTGAGTCTTAAATTTGAAAGATGACCTAATATTGCTTGCCATAACATCCCAATATGTTTGTGATGATTATTGCAAGTAGTAGCATTATAAAAGAGTTGTAGAATGAAATGAAGTGTTGTCTAGATGATGTAGACCTCCTTTAACTTTTCCAATAGCTTTGATGTCATCATTCTGCATATCCTACATTAAGTAAAAGTCAATATGTGTTTTGATAGAAATATGGCACTTTTTAGATAAGGTATGAACTGATATGAAGCTACACCTAAAACTAAGGACATATAGGACATCTTTCAAGGTTAGTTTAGAATGCAATATGATAGTTCATGTGAATGTGACCATTTTTATGGAGCCATTAGGTAGCTTAACTGTCTTGGGGTGTGGTAATTTTTAGAAGGTGTCAAAAAAATGTATGTTATGAGTCATATGATCCGTAGCTCCAGTGTCTATAATCCAAATCTCCTTTGTCCTTTTGTGTTATGCAATTAACATGAGATCTAACAACAATACCTGCAAAGCTTCCACTATTTGCATTATCATTGTGTGGTTCTTATTGCACTTCCTTGCCCTTCAATGCTTTCATCATTTCTTTTTTGTTTTTCTTGGTTATGTTGTCACTGTATTCTCCATATGAATCTATGTTCATTGCTTCTGAATGTTCAAAAAATGTTCCTATTATATATAAAGCCATTAGCTTAAACCTTCTTCTGTTTTAGATCCTTATGCTAGTCCGAATATCCAAGTAGTTTAAAACAAGTTTCCCTCATATGTCCGTCCCACTACTTTGCAATGTGTACAATACTTGTCTTCCTTTCTCTTGTTGAAATTTATGTTATCTTTGCCATTGAACCTTTGGTAATTCCCTGGTTTACTTGCATACATAGCCACAGTTTGCTCATTCGATTCAAGGGCTAGGTTATGCACCTCTTTCTGTTTTTCAACCCTAAGAACCATTGAGTAAGCACGATTCACACTAGGGAAAGGATCCATAATAAGAATTTGATTTCTCACATTGTCATAAGAGTCATTTAATCCCATTAGGAATTGTATCAAATTATCTTCATTTTCAATTTTTGTCATATTTCTAGATGCACCACAAGTACACATAGACAAAGGTCTTAGACAACTTAGTTCATCCCACTATTTTTTTCATTTTGGTGAAGTACACAATGACTGAGTTGTTTTCTTGTTTTAGACTTGATATCTCTTGCTTAATTTGTAAAGTAATGGGACGTTACTTTCACCAAATCTCTGTGCAAGTTCTTCCCATAGTTCTTGTCAAGAGTTTGTATACAAAAAAGCCTCCATAATCTCTTTTAAAATTGAGTTAATATCCAAGAGACAACCATGTTATCAATTCTCATCCACTTATCAATTATAGGAGAGTTAATAGCTGGTTTAACACACTAACTATTAATGAACCCTAGTTTGTCTTTAGCTCTTAAAGGTATAAGCATAGATATACTACAAGATAAGTAATTATTACCAATAAGAAGACCTCTTACTAGTATTATTGTAGGATTATCTGAATTCAACAATTTCATTGCATTTGACTCCTCTGTCTCTCCCATTGCAGGTGTTGTTGTTGTCATGATTATTGTTCTTGAGTGGCTTTTGTAGATTGAGAGTTGGTGAAGATGAGTGAATTGGAGTTTTTAAGATGAACATCTAATTGCAGATCAATCTAATTCAGGCTCTTATACCATGATCAGAAACAATGTATATGAGAAAAATCAGGAAATTCACAGAGTAAAATGAAGAAGACGATATTATTAATGAGAATACATCTATAGAATAGGAAAAAATAACTACCCTATATTTATACTAATCTATTTTTTTGTTTATTGTGTACATGAATGTGTTGGACTAAATCTACTCTAACAAACTACTTTGACAACTCACATAAATATATGGGTTTGAGTCTACAACATTTTTGGGCTTTGAATTATAAGTTGGCCCACTCCATTATTTGTTGATTTTGATTGTTTAGCAAACTCTAAACATAACATTTAGAATAGCCATCACTCTAATATGTTATAGTAATGTTGAAATATAGGTAGGAAGAATAATTAGAAGCTCGAGGGAGGAGAATGGAGAAGAGATCGACAAAGATGGAAAGGGGAATTAGGGATTAGATTTGCATTTATGTTTGAAACGGTGCGTTTTGCTCAATTTTAGGGGCTAGAGTTTAGTTAATCCAAGCAGGTTAGGTGAGACCCATTTTATTATTATTATATTATAAACTCTGGCTAATTTTGCATTTAGGGTGACAATATGTTTAAGTTTTTGAGCTGAGGTGTTAGTAGACAAACGTCAGTTTTGGGTGTTATTGCAACAAGTCGCAAAGCTTAGAGTACTTTTATAGGTTAGGTTGTTCAATAGAATGATTTTATAATTTGAAGCGTTTGATATGCATAAAATGTTTAATTGATCAAAGTAAAAAGAATCTGCTGCAAAACTTTTTATGAATGATACAATGGGGAACTTATGCATTTGGCTTTTACTTGTGATGTGGAGCTAAATTTTAATTTCTTATCCATTATCATAGTTTTTGCCTTTGAAAATGAAGAATTTGACAACAAATAAAAGTTTAGAAATTTAATGGGCAAAACTTGATAAATTCATAGGCTTAATTATGTATTTTTGCTAAGAAAAAAAACCCTCAAGTTAAAAATAATGATATCATTTGCGTGCTCTAAAAACAAATGTATAGTGCAAATAATATTTACAAAAAATTATAGCACATACCTTATTCAAAAAATTAGTGATGATAAGCAGTACAATGGAACTTAACAATTTTAATAAACGATATTTAAGATCCAACTGAGATATGACTCGAAAGATTACAAGAAATATTCATATATGGAAGGATAATAATAAGGTTGCAGCTAATAAAATTGATATTTTTTTGTTTTATATGGTCAAAAAAAGGTGAAATGCTACTGTAAATCTGACGAATGTCATTAAAATAATAATAAAAAGTTAATCACAGGTTTCGAGAATTAGAAGTTCACAACCAAAATCGAAGTCCATTGGCTTAATTAGACACTTTGATTTTATCGATTCCTTATAATTTCTCTCTCCCTAATTTTATATTTTTATTGAAACAAGAACATGATAATGAGTCAGTCTTCCTCTAAAGAAATTGAACAGGTATGCTTAATGCCTTTTGTTTAATTTTTATTAGTTTAATTTATTTTTCATTTTTTCCTTAATTTCATTCTAGACCTTTCTTTTAATCTTTTTGAGTTACATCTACTTTCAAATTGCAGTGAGTATAATAATATTTTAAAAGTTCGCTCTTTTAAAAAAAAAAAAAAAATTGCAATTGATTGTGCATGGTAAAAAAAAAAAAAAAAAAAAAAAAAAAAAAAAAAAAAAAAAAAAACCTCACTTTCTATGAACAAGATGCAAAATATGAATTTATAGTCATAATTTTATATTTTACTTTTTTTCAACAGCAGAAGGAGAATTAAGTTTCACATTTTTAAGAAATATTAATGGCGTCGATCTTACCGGTTTCTTTGTAAAAGAGGGTCGAGAATCAGAAAGATTCTTTTCAAGTTTGAATTTGTTCATTTGGAATCTCGAATTTTCGATATTCTTTTTTGTTTCTAATCAAATGAATAAGTACTGTATATCAATTGGTACAGAATAAAAATAAATCATTTTAATTGAATTAGAGAAGTGAAATTAATACGATGTAGAAAAGTCGATCCCTAATCTTTTATTGCAGTAAATGAAAATTCAAAATCGAAGAAAATAATTTTCTTAAATACATTTTAATTGAATTAGAGAAGTGAAATTAATACGACATAGGAAAAGTCAGATCCCTAATCTTTTATTGCAGTAAAAGAAAATTCAAGATCGAAGAAAATAATTTTCTCAATCTAAAAGAAAATCTAGCATAATGAGCCTAACTCACAAAACAAAAACAGTAAACATAGAAAAAAATTGTTTTTTAAGGATACCAAAATGTAAAAAATTTATGTGTTAAAGTAAAAGATTATGTGTCCAATATTAGAGTACTAGAGTTACATATATATTTTTAAAATTTTTAGCATTTAGATAAATAGATAACTTTTCAAGTAGGGATATGAGGAACAACCTATTGTATAAGATCTGTTCAACAATAATAGCTATTTTAGTATATGTTAACTGGTAGTCGTTCATATAGCGGGTTAAATTAAAAGTGTTTAATAAAAATATATTTTTAAATTATAAGTGTTTAGTTATTTAATTAGCTGTTTAATTTAAAATAACAAAAATGACATTACTTGTTTAATTAGTTAAATTCGGAGGAAGAACACAATGGGTCTGATTGTCAAAAACAATTTAATTAAAAGCTAAACACTAAAAGCTCCTTCAATCTAAAAGTTATAATAAAAGCTATTTTACAGAATGCTGCATCACTTGCTCAAAATGCTAAAAGCTAATATAAATACTGTTGTTGAATAAGGCCATAATAGAAAAAAAAAAAAATCTAAATATGAAATGTATGATTTTGCACTTATTAATGATTTCAATTATGTAAATTGGTAACTTGGTGATTCAATCATTTTCCTTTTGTTTTTTTTTTTTTTATTAAACTAATATAATTTTAATTTTCAGGGTGAAGAAGCAGAAGCAATTCACAGAAAGAACAACAGTAATAAGAAACCAGCATATGAGTGGCTAGAAAAATTTCTGAAAAGAACATTCTTTGAATCATGTACAACACATCCTATTAGAAGAAATGAGATAAATAGATATTGCATAAATTGCAATTTATCAGCATGCCAGTATTGCATGTCCTCAACCAATCACAGGTACCATAAAATTCTGAAAATATATAGACATGTTTACAAGGATGTTGTCTCTCTTGGAGCTATGGAGAAGTACATTGATTGTTCTCACATTCAGGTATTTATCTTCTTCATCAAATTGCAAGCAAGTGTTTTTTAATTCCTTTTTCCGGATTGATATTTAGTTCAGTGTTTTTTAATTGTTGGGTTAAAGCCATATAAGTGCAATAAGCGCTTAGTTATAGCTCTGAATCCTCTTCCACACTGCGGTCCGCTTTTGAGTACTGGAGTTTGTGACGTCTGCAAGAGAAGACTGGCTGAGCCTGAACTCTACAATTACTGTTCTATTTCTTGCAAGGTAATGTGTATATTTTCTCTAAAGTTTGGTACTTGCACAGTGTTTGATTTTGTTCTATAAATTGTTTAATTTTCAGGTTACAGCATTTGCAATGAAGGCAAGTGAATCAGATCCTCCATTTCTCTGCATTCAGATTCCAACTAGTATAAGAAAAAACAATGAGTCAAAAACAGAGAAACCCAGGGGAAGAAGGAAAGGCATACCTTGCAGGGCTCCCTTCTTCTAAAAGAGTTAGTTAGTATCTCTACTTTATTTTGAAACCAAATTGGTCTAATGTAGTGGAGCACCAAATATTAGAAGTCTTTGGTCTTGAAGGTTGGAATTTTCTTTGACATTGGAAGTAACTGATTAAAACTCTTCTTCTCTGTCTCTTCATTTATGCAAATTCATAAACAGCTTCTTTAATTGGGATGACAAAAAGGGCAAAGGTTGGATTGTCTGTTTTTTTCTCATTCTGCTGCAATTGCATACTCTTGTTTTCTGCTAATAAATTGCATTCCTTAACAAATTGAAATCTGAATATTATACATGCGCCCACATTAACACACAGAATATGTATTATGCATATAGTCCAAAAAACGAAATCTTTTATTACATTCTGCACTAACAAGAATTCTTTTCCAAATCTCATTTACATCATCCTGTTACAAGAATTGTGTACAAAAATCTCTATCTCAAGAACATTAACAAAAAGATTTATGCTCTAGTTATCATTTTCGTATGTCAAAACAATTCGAATTTACATGTAAAAAACTCCTAGTGCTACTTGTAGTGGTTGATTATGTACTTAACGGCAGAAGCTGCCATTTTCCACTGAAACCAATCTTTACTTCACTAATTCTGCTACATATGCATTTGGTGGAACCATCAACAAATGATCAGAATTCTCAAATTCCACTTGAAGTTCATTTGTTGGTTTGACAACAGAATTGCAGCATTCTGTGCAGATGAAAAGTGGAGGCACAGTCTTCGAGTCATCAATGCCATTGCAGCGAGTATGCTCCCACACTTCACAAATATCACATGCTACCATTCGCTCTCCATCATCGTCTTGAGCCCCACATTCACATCGTACCTTCCAATTATCAGGCCCAGCTTCATACCTCAATTCAGTATTTAAGTCCACTCCATTTCCTTTCATAAAAAGTTCTGAGCCAGATTCAACAACACCAAACAACACTTCCCAATCCTCCAATTCTTCCATTAGTTCAATCTCTGTAACCACAAAATTCTCCAAGATATAATAAGTATCTTTCAAGGCATTTTCTGCTGCTCGTTTGAGTTCTGCTACTGTTGCATGTAATGGAAGCATAATAATCTCACCAGGAGGCAATTCTCTAGTGAATTTAGTTCCTGCTTCAATTATATTTGGCATCACTTGACATATGTATCTCAGTAACTGATCCTCTTCATTTTCAAATGGCCATTCCTTCACAAAATGCTTGCTGTCTAAGATTGCCTGTGTTGCTGTTTCCACTAATTCTGATTCTGGATAATTCATCAGAACTTTCATATACAAATAACCCATATCACCATACAAATCAGCTCCTGGCACTAATGATGGCACTGGAATGGGGTCTGCAACTTCTTCTTCTTCTGGCTCAGTGACCTTAACTTTCCTATTATCAAGTTCATCAATTGAGTACTCCAAAATCCTTGTCTCAAGATTCATTGCACGGTGAACAACATGATTTCCAACAATTACATTGTTCATTGACTTTAGAACATAATCAAGTAAGCCAGTATCACCAATGTGCATTCTAGCTGCATCTCTCACGTCTTGTCGAGTCATACCTTGTTGACTGAACTTATCAGTCCTTTTCTCCTTCAACGCACTAACAATCACCTCAGCTGCATATTCTAGCCTTTTTTTAGACCATCTACTATCCAAAGTACCAACCAGAGAGCTAAACTTCCTATATCTAGTATATTTTTCCTTCACTACAGGCTTCTTTTGAGAGGCTATAACCATTGAAGACTTGACATTAGAATCTATGCTTCTTTTCTTCTGTGCACAAGGACAGGATTTTACAATAAGCATAAACCTAAGAAGATCTTTGAAAGTGATCAATGGGGTTTCACTGAAATTTCTATAGAAACTGATTATTTGTTTCATTTCCTGGTGTACTTTGGTGTCTTTAAATTCCTCAATGATTTTATCAAGCTCTAAAGAGCAAAGAATTTCAATTGCTTGATTATAGTTTTGCAGTTTAACACCAAAGCTTCCTCTACAAAATTTATAACCCCATCTACCAAACCAGGAATGCCCATAAGCAACTCCATAAAGTAGGCGAAGTTCCATGCCTCGCTTCTTTGAAACATCCTGAACACTGATTTTTCTGCAAAATTGAAGAAATGGGTAAATATTCTTATATGTCAACAAAATCAAATCAAAAAACTCAGTAAATTTATTAAGGTTTTAAGGTTACCTAGCTTGAAGATTTGCACATAGACGATCCCACAGATCCATAATTTCTCTACCACAAAGGATTTTGGAACCTCCTTCAATGCCGTTAATACACAGCAAATGACCAAATCCATTGCAGTGAATTAAACCATGTAAGAGATGATTTTGGAGATCAAAAACTCCTTCTAATTGCTCATTCCACTCACTATCATTAGGTATTATCAAATGATATCTTCGTTTGGACACAAAATTATCACCCCAACCTAAAAAATCAAAATCCAAAGCAAAATCAATTAAATTCCCAAATTATGGAATAAATCAAAAACTTCAGACTGAATAACAAAGCCCATTTGACAAATCAAATGACTTATAAGAAATTAACAATAAAATATTCCAAAAATAAAAGAACTTCAAAAGCGCAATTCAGATAAAACATAAAGGATCAAAATAGAAGAACCTAACCAGTACATCTGCAGTGATCACAAAATGGATTTGACGAATACTTGACATTCTCTTCAATGGTGTAGAGAGGGACAACAAAGCTATTACTCTCAATGAGAAGCAGAGTAGACCAAATTGGCATACCCTCTATAGTATAATCCTGGCGAACTGCGCATTCTTGAAGAAAAATCCGAATATTATCGCGAAATGGACCCATGGGACTTATTGGGCAACCCGGGTCACCAAAACTATGGAAATTATAAAGCTTGGGCCTTCTCTTTCTCTTTCTACACGCTTCAAGAAATGGAAGTGACATTATTGAAGCCAATTAAGCTCTCTCTCTCTCCCTCTCTCTCTCTCGCTACAGAACAGCTAAAGAGCGAAATTTTAACAGAACGGGTGTTTGTTACAGAGTAGTATTTCCCCGCTTAATTTCAAAAAATA
Organism: Jatropha curcas; assembly: GCF_041381405.1. NCBI lineage: Eukaryota > Viridiplantae > Streptophyta > Magnoliopsida > Malpighiales > Euphorbiaceae > Jatropha > Jatropha curcas. The sequence goes on from NC_143154.1 coordinate 24,278,714, forward strand.
CTTTTGGACGAAGAGGCCCATGTTACGATAGATATTTACATTTTTACCTTATTTCTGAGCTACTTAAGGTTGAGACATTTTTTAGTCTATTGAATTGCAGTTTGGTTTGTTATTGATCGGACGGTTACTGTGAGATAGGAAATTGTTATTAATTTATTCTAACCGTAAGATTATGAAGCCGTTTTAAAGTTAGTTTAAGAAGCGGCAAGTTGCAGCCGAAAATATTTGCTGACGTGTAGATGAGTCAAATACGGACTGGAGTTCGAGTTGACTCGTGTCTGAGACTTGTTGGGCCTGGGCTGAAGTTTTTGTACTTTATATAAAATTTTGAGATTTTTACTATGAAATGAAAAAGGTCAAAAAAAAAAAAATTTATTTGCAACATTAATAGAATTTTATTATCCATAATTATAATTTTTATTCATATTTATAATTAGAAATTACTAAAATAAGAGAATTTTAGGCTCTTAGCTCCATTTGGAATAAATCATGCGAGAAAAATTCAATTCACTTTATGCGTTTAAATAAAACTTAAGATAATAACATTTTCTATTTTATTTTTATTATTCATAATAACTCAAATAAATAGAATTTGAATTTATAAGTAAACATATTTAATTAAAATAAATGTAGTTTGAATTTTAACATTAAATAATATTTCATCTATTCCATTTTAATAGCAACATTTCATCTTTCACAAAAATTAAAAAAATTATTGGAACATATTGATTTTTTAAAAATATATAGTAGAATACTTAAATTTCCCTTCTTAAAATTAAAAACTCTCAATTTAATTTTACTACAAAACTAATGCTAATTTTATTTTATTAAAGCAACACCATTAGAGTAGTACTTCTATTTCATTTTTTTCATGCCCTGATATAATGAAAAATTTTTTTATTAAGTACAATTCAAGAATGATAAAAAAAAAAGAGATGTAAATATAAAAATAAATTATACCTAATAAATATGCGTAAAAATTGAACAAAATAATTATGAATATATTTTCAAAATCCTAAATAACCACTAAAAATAGAACAAAGTAAAATATCTCTTTACTATTATTAAAATAGAATGGACAGAGTGCCAGTGTCATTTAAAAAATTAGGTTAATCCTAGATGTAGCTTTTTAACATACGTAATAGTAAATATTTTTTTATTGAATAATTTTTGTAGAATGTAAAAAATTGAATTCTACTGATAATATTCTCTCCAAATGTGAAACTTAAAAGAATAAAATGAGTTATAGAATAATTGGAACCTAGGTTCACCTTCAATTTGATGGACTGCCAATTATTTAAAAACATTCCTATTAGTATAATGATTTTCTTGTTGAACATAATTAACATTAGTGATAATTTATTTAAATCGACCAATCAGAAATGATAAGTCGTTCTCAACTTGGAAATTAATTTCCTACTTTATTTTTATGGATCACTATCACTTGACTTAAAGTCATAAGATGAACATTTGATCAGTTTGCTTTAAATTGAATCGAATCAGTACAAAAATAAATAAGTTAAAAATTTTTAAAATATAAATTGAATCAAATTTATTAGCTTTTAGAATTGAATTGAATTGAATTGGTTCAGTTTTATTTTTAATTATTTTTAGATGAATTTGAGTTTAATGAAAATAACAACTACAAAGAATTTAATCTTTTCTGATAAAATCAAACCGAATATGTTAAAATTGAACCGGATCGACTTTATCAAACTATGCTCAGGCCAGAAAAGTCAGTTACTGTATGCTTGACTTTTATCAAATACGTTTCATTTCCTGTTGACTTGCTAACCACGCAATTATTACTGCTTATATATCAGTATCAATTGCTCCCATCTTCACATTTTTCATTTCAAAGCTAAGAGAAAGAGCTAAATCTATCACTGCAAATTTTTACTCTTTGTTACCCAATCGATGAATCGTCTACGGGAAGCCATAGAAATGTGTTCTTCTCTTCCCTTATTGGGTTGTGTGGTTAGAACTATATTTCACCTATTCGCTTCTTATGAATCATCCTCAAGTTCTTCAACCACTGTGGCGATGGATGAGAAAAAAGATGAAGCAATTGCTAATAACTCCATGGCCCAGAAGCACTTCCGACAAGTTCAACATATTCGGGCAGCTTAGAGCTTATTCTGTTCCCTTATTTATAAGGATTTACAAGATCCTATACTAGGTAATAATTATCGATTTTTGTTCAATTTATGAAATGAGTTTAGGTAATTAAATGGAAAATGTCTATTTAGTATTGATTTCTTAACATGATCATAGATTGATCGTGCTTTTATTTTGCTATTTTAGTAGCTTACAGTTAATCTTGTTCGTATTTAACTGTGTTTTCACTGGTTACGTGTTATGTAATTTTTAGTTAATGAATAATTTCTTATATTGTATTTATATCTTTCGATCCTTACAAACATGGTTTTAGGTTAAAAAATTAGTATATGAACTTATTCATAATTTTAGTAATTTTGGTTGTTTATGATCATGGAGCTAAAAATCAAGTGGGACATAAGCTTTCTAAGTTAGCTTTTAATTCTTTGGATGAAAAAGTTTATCATTTCTTTCTCAAGAAAAAAAAAAAAAAAGTTGTCTGATGAATAAAAATTATATTACAGACATGCTATACAATTTATTTAAAAAAAGTTTATTATAGCTCATTTCTTTCTCAAAATTTTGTTTAATAAATTCTAGACTTCAACATTTTCAATTTTTAAAAAGAAATAAAGATACAGCGAATAGCCAATTAGAGAGCTATTTTTGTGATAAATTATTAAATATTTTAATTTTTCACTGCATCTTTGTTTCTTTTTAAAAAATTCTGAATTTTGGAGTTTAAATTTTTTGCACCATATTCTTGCATAATTTGTATTTATTTATTTCACTTATTTAAGAAAAATAGAATTCCACTTAGATCGTAATTTGATTTTTTTTTTTTTTTTTCATTAAGTCTCTATCCAAATTAGTTGAAGAAATAAATAAATGCCTCAGCTCAAAGTCTCTATCCAAATTTAATAATTAGCTCAAACTCAGAAAAACCTTCATCCGATGATTGAATTCGCTGCCAAACTAGTAGTCTTCGTTGGCTTATTAAATTATGTTATAATTGCAATTTAGTATATAAAAAAAAAAGTGTCTTTTGGTCATTTAGGCATGAACAATCTTACTTTTAAAAATAAATATGAACACAATTAGAAAACTACACATCTAAACATTGCAATTATAAGATTTGGTTTTTTTTTATGTAGATTTAGACATATCAGTTAGGGTTTAAATATAAGATTTGGAATCAATTTTTTCCATTCAAAGATTCTTTGAGTTAGAAAATGCCTATCTCATTATTAATGATAATATTTAAAAACTAATATTTAAGCTTACCAACTCAATTGGAAAACTTAAAAATTAATATTTTTTTAATTTATAACATATATAAATGAGGGAATGATAGGAGAATATATAGTTTGCCAAAATTATCCTTATTAATTGATATTAGAGATATTCAAAATTACCTTTAGTTTTGGCCAATTAAAAACATCAATAAACTAATAAAAAATTTTTATTCTTTATTTTCTATCTCTACCATTTGACTTTATATTTTTTATATAAAGATATTTAAGACTGTGAAAATTTTGAAAATATTTTATTTTATAAATTTATTCTTTTAAATAAATATATCTATATATTTATTTTTTATAATTTTATTGAATGTATTTTTTAAAATTAATTTTTAAATAAATAGATATAGACAATTAAGCATTTGAAATTTTTTATTTCAAATTTGATTATTAATAAATATATGTAGTATTTTTTTCTACAATTTGATACACAATCTAACAAAAAATTTTTAAAATAAAGGCATAATTAAGTTGAAATTTTATTATAACATTAGATACTCTAAATAATTAATTAAAAATACAACATTAACTCATTTTATGAAGATTAAAAAATTGAGAGTATTTGGTTGTCTTCTCCTGTTAATTCTGTTGAATTATTAAATACTATCGTCGATTACTGAGTGCCTTCAGATGGATGGAATCGGCAGCTCCTTTATGGCAAATTGCCTCTTAGGTTCTTAATCTAACAGTAAGCTATCAGATTGGGTTGCTCTTGGGACAGTACATTTGCTATTACCATGTAGTGGCTTTGGATATTCAGAAACAGAAACAGTCAATGTTTCATGAACAGGAACTTTTCATTCTGACAAAATTTGGCATGCAAATTCAGATAAGAAGCATATTAGTTTAAGTTCAAACAAACAAGCTTATTTTATTATTATCTGATTGAATGCAGCACGTATGCAATTTGGACATAAAAAGGTAGTAGGATACAATAATATACAGCAGCATGAAATTTTCATAACTGATGTGTTTCACTGATTAAATACAACTTTGCACCATCATCAATAAATTCTACATGAAGAATTTTTCCTCCATTTTCTGATAGAATACAAGTATAATCATTTGGAAGCTGTAGCTGTTCTGCTGCAGTTTTTATAAGCTCTTCCATTGTTTGTGGTATCCATAACACTATCCCTGGTCTTCTATTTTCTTTTGGACTCCATGGATGGAAAGGGAATACTGTGCATTTTCTTTTATGTACTTTATCTGCAATTGGCAACAGCAGTTCTTTTATCGTCTTCAATTACTTAAATTCAAGAACTAACAAAAAAATCCAGAAAATAAAAATAAATTAGGTATCTTCTCAATTATATGAGCCTACATATTTATATAGAATGTTACTAGATGGAATCACCTAACTGGAGGTGACAAATTCTCATCCGACCTACAAACCAACCCAAATCCGCCTGAATTTACATGAAACCTGAAATAACCTAAACCCGAAAGAGCTGAATCTGACGCAGTTCAACCTGCCAGACTCATTTAGCTAATCTTTCCACAATGTGATTGAAACAAAATAATAAAAAAGTTAATTTTTTTAGCTCCTCTAACTTTAATTTCTGACCCGTCACTATAGATACCCTCCCAAAAGACAAACCAAATTATTCGACAGCCAATTTAACTTTGTGGTTGTAGTATCGGAAAAATGTCAGTTTGCATTATCAATACCTGAGATTTCTTGTGATTGAGAAGGGAATTCTGCTAACTGACTGGATTTTGCATCTTCCAGTAGTTTGATCAAATTCTTGTTTCCACACATCCGACCTTCATCAAGCGGAGTTTTTCCCCATCTGATGATGAGTTTAATAGCAAGAAAGCAGTTTAGTTATTGGAATGGTATAATTCTACATTACTATTTTGATATGACAAATAAAATGAATATTTAAAATCTACCTGTCCTTAGAGGAAACACTAGCTCCAGCTTCTAACAGCAACTTTGTCATAATATATAGTCCTTCTGAGGCAGCTACATGAAGTGGGGTCCTGTGATCATAATCCTTGGAGTTTGGGTCAATTCCATTGGACAAAAGCCTTTTGAGAAGATCAGAATCCCCCTTTGAAACAGTTGAACAAAGAAAACTACCAGCATCATCCAGGCTCAAGTGAGCCCCTTGTTTAACAAGTAAAGATGCAACATGATCATGTCCATTCTTGATGGCTTCAAATAAGGGCGTATTTCCAAATTTATCTACCAAAAACACAACTTATTATTATGACATATAATAATAGTTAATTTTACAAAAACCATAAAGGGGAAAAAACAACCTTACCTTTAATGTTAATATCAACTCCTTCTTGAATAAGGAAAAGTGTAATGTCTTCATCACCTCTTGATGCTGCAAGATGCTGCACAAAAAAAAGGTTGTTTTAGATAGATTTAAAACACATAACCTATAGGAACTTTATTTATCTTGATAGATACAGATGTATATATTAATAATATTCATCAGCAAATCCCTACCAAGGGTGATCTTCCATCATAGTCTGTTCTATTTGGATCAGCTCCTGCACGGACAAAGCCTTTTAGCTGATAAAGGTCACCATTATAAGCTGCATTGTTCACCCTCAAAGCAAGTTCAGCTTCTTGCTTTCCTATGTGAAATGAAAGGTCCGATTCTAGTTGCTTATCTCCAAGTCGACATTCTTTCCCCTGTCAGTTTTTCAAGCTTATAGATTGACTGCAAGCAAAATGTTCTTACATACATGATATGATGTAGAATAAAAAAAGGAATAACCCAGGGTTAGTTACCTCTAAAATGTTGTTCAAGATTTTACGTCCATCATAAAAGTATATCTCAAGTATATTAGAGAAAGATTGTTTGTCAATCCGTAGAAGCCGGCATAATTCACAAACTCGAATAGTATATGGCTGAGGAATGTTGCAAAGGATGGAAATTTCTCCAAATGTGCTGTTAGGCTGTAAGAGTGAGACAGTCTCTTCTGATCCATCTTCGCCTGTCCCTACCATTTCCTGCAACCAACAAAAGATATTTGTTTTAGCATTCTACCATTACTAAAAGATTATCCATACAGATTACAAACTAAAGATAAAATAACATAAAATATTATATCAATTTAATTAGCAAACATACCAGCACACCATGACAGACAAAATAAAGTTGATCTACCACATTTCCTTGCTCCATAATTACTTCTCCTGGGAGAAAAAACTCCTCATGGAGCCTAATAACCTGCAACAAGTAAAAAATAAATTAAATAATAAAAAAGATGAATAGAGATATGTGCACTACAATGGATAAGCAGTCATCCAAAAATACAGAATAGGGAACAAACTATCCGGAAAAAGCTAGAAAGTGTACCATTTGATGACAGAGAGGGACTGACTAACTATGGTTTGCAAATGAAGGAGATAGGCCTAGGAATACACCAATACAAAAGAGTGACTTGTTAAAAGTAGAAAATATTAAGAGGAAGATTCAAAAAGGCATGGATAGAGAGAACAGAAGACGATAGCACTACCCACAACCTACGAGAGAATGTATGATCGTACAGCTGTGAATGTTCAAAATGGTTCATGCAGCCCATCCAATCTATCATTGTTTACACTTATTTATCATGTCCAAAATGCAATAGCTCCAGAAAAAATGAAAAATGACTTACAATCTGGTTAATAAATTCTGCTGAGCATCCTTTGAGCAGGGTCACTTGTTCAATAAATGGCAAGTATAAAGTTTGGGAAATCTGCACAAGAGTACACATAATGATAAAGCCTGAATTTCCTGGATAAACTTGATAATGCATAAGACATGTAAAAATTATAACAACTGCAAATTCACAGTCTATAAACAGAACCAGATATTGAAAAAAATATATGGTTTGGCACGCAATCATTCCCTTTTTAAGCCGAAGATAATTAATTCTCGTCCTCTTTTAGAGATCTTTGTTTATTTTTCTTTCTAAAATCTAGTGTTTATATTAGAGAAAAGTGTTGCCATTTAAAAGAGACCGAAAACATAAAAAGCAGAGAATTTTACCTTAGCACGAATAGATGCAGGAAGATCCTGAAGAACAGAAGCTTCTGTGTAACTGCTTTCGTACTGTAAGCGCACATGGCCTTTGATCTGGTTACGTATGTCCCTTCCAAGTCTATTTCTATTCATATATTTGATGAGATCTTTCATTTTATCCCTGAATTTTTCTGTCTTTGATCCTTTCACAATTAGTGCTGTCATATTACCGATCAGATAAGCACCCAGAACCATATCAAAGGACACGTATATCATTACAAATATCATTTCCCTTAGATTGACCGCATGAACATCTCCATAACCTGTGGCACAGAAAGCACACTCATTTAGCATTACAAAAATGGAACATTACAGAAACCCATAATGTAACAGGAGTGTCAAATACCATATTATAGCACACAGAGGGAACTTACCAACAGTGGCCATAGTGACAACAGCAAAATATAATGATGTTGTATAACGCTTCCAGATATCAATCTCCCTGAAGTGTGAATAACTGTAATCACCCATCTTTAAGCTTCCAATCCAAGTATAACCCTCTTCAGCAGCAGGCAAAGTGGTAGCCAAATAGTAAAAGATGCAGGCTGCCGTGTGCGTGCAGTAGAGTTCTACTGCAGTAAGTTTTATGATCCTGGTAAACAGGTAATTTATTCGTATATCCTTCTCCATCTTTTGGAAAAATTCAGTAGCTTTCCGCACCCGACTCAGCCTAATCCACAACAGATACCTTACTTCTTCTCTACGTCCACAAGCCTGTTTCAAAACATTTAAATTTCCAAGAACCTCCAAAATTTTGAGAGAGAAAAATGACCAGAGATATAAATGAATACCTTGTAGATAATGTCCCAAGGCATGCAAGCTAGTAAATCAATGATAAAATGAGATTTCAAATATCTGCAACAAGTAAAATCAGTAAACATAGTCTCAAATAAAAGAGTAATGTTCATAATAGAAGAATCATAGAGGGGAAAAGAAACTTACCGAAGAGCAATAGGAGTACGTTTATATACCATACGATATGTCTGGTGGTCTCTATAGGCAATGAAGAATTGTAAAATAATATCTAATAGGAAGGCAAGCTGTCCAACTATGTCGAGTATGAAGAGGTTCTCAGGTAATCCCCTGAAGAAGCCAAACTCCATTGGTGTAAAGAAGGATGAGTAAATTGCCCATATCAATATGAATTTGGTCCATGCCCTATACCATCTGCATTATTCACCCATAATTAAAACAAAGTGTAACATAAATTCAAAATGTTAAAAATAAAATATTTATATCGACATGCCTTGAAGATGTTTATTAATTTGTGATTGGATTAACAAATAAGGTACATAATAAAAGGAGTATAATTTCCTTTGTTACCAACACAATTTGATGATACCAGGTCCTAGATAAGTTCATCATAAACAATTTATAGAATAAAATTAGCATACGTTTACTTTATGATGCATGTGAAATCAATTCTTCAATGGCTTAGTCATCCACGATTAATTTGTTAAGATTATCCGTTAACTAAAAAGAGGGAAATCAATTTAGTAGTTAATAAAAACTAATATGTGATACCACTTCACCACTTCAAAAGATGCTTTTCCTTAGAAAAGCACTTCAGAATAATAAAAGATAACACAACCTCAGTAGTTAATAATTTAAAATAGTAACTTCTTTCAAACAAAAGAGTCATTTAAAATCACCAGTTTGATGCATGTTATTCAAAGGGGAGGGCTGTCTCCTGCTATGCAGCAATGTTGTCCGTTAGGTCTACCGTGTATAAAAAAAAAAGTCATTTAAAAAAGTTCAAAAAAAAAAAGGCAGATTTGAAGGTACAATAAAGGCAACAATTTGATGGATTCAGTTAATTTGATTTAAATTTTCACACAACCGAAATAAAAGAATTTTTTTTAAAACAAAATAAAACCGAGATGTATCAAAATACTGTAAATAAAAAAAGAAAATTAAAATAATCGAATTAATTGAAATTTTGAAAAAACATATTATGAAGTTTGGTTAGATTATTTTTTTTCCTTACCTGAATGATGAAGTCTGGTTAGATTACTGTTTATAAGGCTGAATCGAATTAAAATAATCAAAATTTAGCAAAATACAAAATCAAATTAAAGTAAATTAATAAAAGATTAACTAAATTACCAAAATTAAGCCAATACGATTTAATTATTAGTTAACCCAACCAACCAACCAGTCACGGGACGCTTTCCTTACGTAAATTTGAGAAGAAACAATTCTCAACCAATGGAAGGAAACAAAGGTCAACATGAGACACGTTGTGTAGTCTGTTCAGATAAAACATGAGCAGGTGGGTTGCCTACTACTCTCCGGACAATTTTTTATTATAGATCGATTATTTTTTCAAATAATTATAAACTTATATTCCTCATAAATTCACCAAATTATTTCAAATTTGGAAAAGATACAATAACATGAAGAAATCAACCGGTGAGAAATATTTTCATTCTCATGAAATAAAAAGTTGTATTATGTGGTGTACATATCTCTCCCATCTTTTACTGGTTTTTCCAATATAAATTCTTAGAACTACAATTATAATTGAGCTGAGTCAAACTTGAACCTGCCAGGTTCGAAACTCAATAAATCTAAAAATTTAGGCTTGGGTTGGCTTGATGAAATCTCGAGTTCGACTCGAGCTCGGTTTAAGCTCGACTTCAAACTCGAATTCAACTTGAAAAATTTTAAACTCGAGCTCGGCTCGAAGTTTGAGACTTGAGTAATCTAAAATAATATTATATATATATATATATATATATATATATATATATATATATATATAAAAGATCGATAAGACTTGACAAGTTTTTAAGCTGAATATCATTAGGCTTGAGCTCGAGTTCGAGCTCGATTTGAGCCGAACCTTTTTAATTTTTTATTTTTTGAGCTGAGCTCGAACAGCTCATGAAAAATATAAAAGTTTCATCATTAATCTTAAATTTTTTTTTTTTTTGGGAACATTCATTCATTCATTTTAAATTGAAAAATTAAGATAAACAAAAAAATAATCAACCCCTTAAAATTTGTAATTAAATAATTATGGGCATGATCTATCACATCGATTTTATATTGCATCAAGTCAAATAATGGTGCTAAGGGACAGATTAATAAAGTAATCACTGTCATGCTTAAGTATAATCAACTAATTTTATAGCTGGTTAATAATTAATTAGTCATGTCTGCCATACATGTTTACAACTAAAGGGCCATTTGGATGCAAACATCAACGTCTTTTTTAAAAAAAAAAAAAAAAAAAAAAAAAAAAAACAATGGTCAAATTAAATATTCTAAGAAATTATCAATGCCCATCTTTATGAGGAGAAATTCTTAGATGATTACAAACCAAATACATGACTATATATACTAAAATAAATTAATACTAATATTTTCTGCACATCTACATAAATAATTATTGCTTATCACTTTAATTTCTTTAGTTTTCTGAAGTTTCAAAAATGACTATTAATTTATTATGCTGTATGATAAGAATAGAAGAGATGAGTGCATTCTAAGAGTCTCGTCTAAATCTAATGTCCAAAACAAGTTAATATTAATATAAAATTTTTGTTTTTCTATTATTTAAAGAACAACTTAATTCCAAATTAATAGGTAGCATACTTTTTGGTTCCCATAATTTAGAAATAAATTCCGATTTCAAAATAGTAGGATGAATTGTTAATACTTGAAATTTGAAACTTTTTTTTATTAATAAATTTAACATTAAATGTAATTGTCATGTATATAACTATCAAAATATACATATATATGGTACACCAAGATATAGCCTAGTGATTTGCGTATTATGATTCAAGTTCAAATCCCTCTTTCCAATACTTAAAAAAAATACATATATAAGTGTACGTAATTGTTGTGAAAAAATTAATTGGTATAAATACAAATATTTGGTAATACATACTACAAAATTTTTATTTTAGTTTAGACCGTCAAAACCAAAAAAGTATACATAGTTGATAGTATGTACTAAAGTAAATATGGAATATGAATCAGTTTACTATATAAATATATTTGTGCATAAAAATAAATTTTATATATCTAATTGTTATGATAATTTATTAAGATTAAGTAAAGAAAAATATTATATAAGTTGAAATAGATTTTTACTTTGAATATACTTACTTTTATGTTGTACAACATATATATATATATATATATAAACATAATACTTAGAAATAATTTATAATAATTATACACGCGATAAAATTAAAATTAAAAATATGCAGTAATTAATAAATAATTTATAAATTAGGAAGTAAAATATATTTATGCTAGTATTAAATTAAAATTAATCATTTAAATATGAATTACACCAGCATTTTTTTTTTTTTTTGACAAAGCTATTATAGTATATAATGTTATATATTGCAATGACGCAATTTTAGTGGACTTTAAATTCAATTCATCATCAATGATTCAATCCGTATTAGATAGGAAATAACTGGTTGATTAGATGATTGGAAAGGGATAAAACTTAAAACCTTTTAATTTTAGGCAATCCTGCCACTAGAATAACGGATTATTTGTGTTTAAATTACAGCAACATTTTTTTAGTTGTCCACATTCCTAAATCTCCAAAAGGAAAACTACCTATTTATTGAAGGTTTTGTTTATACTTTTCTCATAGCTCCACGTCGAGCTTCCTAAATGAACTACTACAGTATATACTATTTGCTTTGATTTTGCCACTGTAAATCATATCTTACTCCTTAAACCTGAAAAATTATAAACCGTTGGATTATTGGAAAAAGTCAAGGTAGTGACTTTGACACTCTATCCACTAAAACTCCGCCACTAAAAGGCGGGAAACACGGTTCCAGCCTTAGTTGCATCTCAACCTTGAAAACTAAACAATATCTACCTTTAAAAAAAAAATCCAAATTTTAATTTCGGTCACTACTTTCTTTTTTTTTTTTTTTTAAATTTTAAGAACAGTAACTAAAAAATTAAAATTAAAAAAATAATAATAAAAATAAAAATAAATGAGAGTGCCTACCTGTTATCGGGATGAATAAAGAGGCTGGAAGAGACGTAACGAATGCCATTGATGACCGATTCACGGCTCAACTTTCTTCGATTTGCTGAGTCAAGCTGTAACTCGTTCTCTAACAAATTGAATTGGCTAGCTTGCGATGATTTTAATCTCTCTCTCAAATCTTGCACCTCATACTCTCCTTCGTCTTCTATTTCCACTTCCTCCTCCTCCTCCCCCTTTGACTCTCTTCTTCTAAAAGACCTCATATTAATTAATTAATTAATTAATTTTCAAAAACTGAATTCAATTTCAAATAGCAGATAGCAGATATATATACTAGTATTGTTGTTGCAGTGAGGAGAGTTCGAGAGAAATCAGATCGGAAGCATTAAATAGACGAGAGGAGGAGGAGGAGGAGGAAGGGGCGGAGAAGAGAGGGAGAGAGAGAGAGATGGTGCAAGTTGAAAAGAAAGATAACCGCAAACAAGTGCTTTATGTGAAAGAGAAAAGAAAGTGTGTCTCATTTATATAGTTAATACATGGAATGGATGGAATTCACGAGAAAAATGGGTGATGTTGGAAGGAAAACAAATCAGGAACTGTAGAAAGGTTGCTTGATTGGTGATATTTGAGTGCTTTGCGGCGACAGGCAATGATACGTTTTTTGCAGCGAGATCTTGCGGGATAGAAGGTTATTATTTATAGACGGGCAAGCCAATCTAACGGCGACAAAAATATTCGACTATTGTTTGGTTTTTTCTTTTTTTTTGGTGTGCGCGCTGCCACGTGCAATTAGAGTTAAACTGTGTTTGAAACGACCTTTTAAATAATTTTTAACATTTAAACCTGTTTAACCACCATTTTTTATAGAGTTCAATAATATAGTATTGTATTAATTTTTAAATGTTAAAGTAATATTTTATAAAAAAAAAGTTAACCACATAAATTTAACTTTTTAACATTTATAAAAAGCTATTAGAATAACTAATAATTTATAAATTCTGTTAAAATATTTTTAAAAACAGTTAATTTTGTAAATAGACATTTAAAATTAATATTAATGTTAAGGGATGTTGAGAGCATAAATGACTCGGATCATTTAAATAAGAAATTGAATATTTCACCTTCTTGTAAATGGATAAATTTTTCGTGGCAGTATAAATCTACTTTTTATAAACACTGGTGTGAATAGAATTAAGCCAATCTAAATAATACAAGAGTATTTATTTTTTCATTGGTTAACTGTAGAACATTGGATTAAGAACAAGGCTTTTACTAGCGTGCATAGGTTAAAAAAATTCTGTATAGATATAGAATTTTAATTACGTGACACCTCAATGTATCGACCTGTATTACCATGTTAGCCATTAAATAGTCTTTTATTCTTTTCTTTTCTTTTTTTTTTTCCCAAACAAAATAATTTTTTATGTTATTATTTTTCCTTTTATTTATCTGTATGTCTATTCTAAATATTTTTTTTGACTGAAATATAATTTTGAATTTATTCTTTATTCAAAAAAGTCATATACAATATTAAAAATGAGATTATGAAATACTCTATAATTATATAACAACATACAAAAATATAACAACCAATTTCACTTCAAACTATATGATTGAAAAATTAGTTGTAAATACCATAAAATTACGAGTTTTTTTTTTTTGAAATGATAAAATTAGGACTTTAACAAAATGTATAGATTAAACAAAAATAGAAATATGTATATATAAAGAGAGATTTAAAAAGTTGATAAATTTTAGAATTATACAACTCTTTTAAGAATTGAAAGTAAAATTAGTACAGTAGCTTTGCCCTTAAGAACATTTAACAAAGGTTATTTATTTTTTACTTATCTTTTTACTGTTCTTTATAATTATTATATTCATTGTAAGACGCCAACAAATTATTTTGTAATAATAAAAATATTGATTAGAAATACTAATAATAAAAATATCAATTATCCTTTTAATAAACAGTCAAAATTACAAAAAAAAATGATATTATCCTTCTAAATAAAGGTGTTTGCAGACAATTTTTATTTAGGATATCATTTGTTCTGTTGACTATGGTTAAAACATTATTTTTATTAGTTATGTCTTTCCATAATGTAATATTTATATTAGTTCTTTGAGATTGAGGGAGTGCTTGTTTCATAAAACTTTAGTTTTTGAAAATAATTAAGTGAACTTTTTACAATTATTTTATATTTAACAATTAATCAAATAACTATCTTTATTATATGCCTCTGTTTGACAACTTTTCAAGCATTTGGTGTTTTTATTAAGATCAAAACACTACCTTTTATTGTTTATATCATTCGATGACACAACATTTATACTAACATTTAGAGTTTACAGAACGGATTATGAAATACGAATCCCTTTTAAACATTTGACAGTAAAACAGCTTTCAGCTTATAAAAAGCTAACTGCTATTAAAATAACTAACTTTAACAAATAAGACTTTAAACTACTGTGTAAACAATTAATCATTTATATTTCTTTTAACAGCAAAGTAAATTATTTTATTAATTAATTAATCAAAAAAAAAAAAACTTAATAAACTCTATCTCTAAACTTAATCCAACAGGTTTCTCCTAAGCACCCAAACCTAGTCAAAAAAATGTTAGAGAATAAGAAACATAATATGTAATATATCCAAACCGAAAAATAAATTAATAGCAGAAATTGTTCTTAAGATAAGAATATATTTTAATAAACAAGAATAATCAAAAAGGAACAGGCAACTCAAGTTTTAAGTCATAGAAACAAAGGTAAGAACAATATGTTGAATAAGCATTATCTAAACTAACTCCAACTAAAAAATGATGATGAACTTTCAACCCCTTCTTAGCTAACACATCTTCGAAGGCAGCTATAACCAAGTTAAAAAAGATTGTGGACAGTGAACACCCTTTTTGGCTAAAGCATCTGCAAAATGGTTGCAGCCCCTAACCACTTTCCCTAAAAGAAATATTGCATAGGTGCAAAGAAACATAAAGATAGTTGGAGAGTTCCCACCACTTTCAAAGTCGATTATCCTTTTGGGTGACACAATAAAAGATTGTTTCAGAGTGTTCGTACGATGATATTAACATCTTTGAAATTTGATTGTGATAGATATTATCCGCTGTTTTAAAGATAGCATGAAGCTTAGCACCATTGGATTCCATAAGACCTATGTATTGAAAGAATACACAAAGAACAACAACAGTAGAATTCCTAAGAACCCCTCTAATACCACCGACCCATGATTTAACAATTAATATCTAACAGATTGCTAACCATTAGTAAAACTGCTGACAACTAGTAACAACTGTTGGAACATTAGTATTGTCAAACAATGCCAAAGTAAAAAAGATATATTTTTCTATAGAAAACTTAATTATATGTATAATATTCTAAAATTGAGTTACGATACTTAATTAGAATATAGCTTATAACCTAGTTCTTGTACTAAAATTATTTATGATTCCTATGATTCTATTAATCTAGTTGAATTGTGGTTCAAAATACAATAGAAAATCGAATTTAAAATGAAAATTATATTTGAAATCTCAAATTACTCTACTTATTTAAATGTAACTCTTGTAATATTAAACAAGTAACTCAAAATCTTATTTTTGCATTACTATCTATTTCATAGACGATCAAAACTAGGGTTGTGCAACTCTAAGAAGAATCGGAACCAAACTAAAAAGTCGGTTCTTTTATTTTTAGGAACCGGAACGAAGAACTGGAACTGTAACGGCCCAGCCCATGTGTGATATTGTCCGCTTTGGGCCACACAGACCCGCACGGTTTTGTTCTTGGGGGAAATGGGAAACTTCCCAGGAGGTCACCCAAGAACAAAACCGTGCGGGTCTGTGTGGCCCAAAGTGGACAATATCACACATGGGCTGGGCCGTTACAATTGGTATCAGAGCCGAAGCCTCGCTCCTCTGGCCGGTGGTGGGGCAAACCTCAGCGAGGACGCTGAGTCTCCGAGGGGGGGTGAGCGGTGGCTGTAGTGACAGTGCACTCACCTTAGGCGAATCCCACATCGGTTAAGTGCGAGAGGGAAGTGATGTACTTAAGGTGGGCGGTTTAAAACATGTGTGAGGCCTTTTGGTGGTGGAATGGCTGGAGAGTTGGAAGAACTCCAGAGTTAAGCGTGCTCGCTTAACGAAAATCCTAGGATGGGTGACCTCCTGGGAAGTTTCCCATTTCCCCCAAGAACAAAACCATGCGGGTCTGTGTGGCCCAAAGCGGACAATATCACACATGGGCTGGGCCGTTACAGGAACCAAACCGAATCAAATTTTCAGTACAGTTCTTCGATTTTTCAATTTTGATTTTTTGGTTCAGGTTCTAGTTCCGGTTCCAATTTTCCTATTGAAAATTCTTATATTTTTAAAACACATTATAAGGTTCCTTTATAGAAAATTATTCTAATATCAAAATAAAATTACAATTTATACTAATTAAAAAAATATGAATCATACCGTACTAGAATATACATTAAAAAATAAGAATCAATGATGAGGTTTATTTTCATTCACTGTAAAAGAAGCTCCAATCATTGTTCAAGTTCTAAGCAATCTCCAAAGTAATAACATGTACAAATATCAACAAATCATAATTAACAATTGAATAATTGAGTTTTATTACTATTGTCAATAAAAAGAATTGAAGTTCCATGTAATCTCCAAAGTGAGGGTACCTTGATTGACACACGATAAATGAGTTAGTAAATTAAGATTTTTAAAGATGAAAATAAACTAAAAAACACTTTTTATTTAAATTATAGATAAAATAAAATATTATATAAACATTTATGAATTATCATATTGTTAAAATATTATATACAATAAGACGCGACAGGAATCAATATATATTAATTTTTTATGCAGGATAAATAATTTTAATTTATACCTCATTTGTATTATTAATTAAAGAGTATCAATTATTAAAGATTTTATTTTCAAATAATAAAATTTGATGTCTTCTACAAATAACATAATATACTGAAACATTAAAGAAAAAATATATGGACAAATCGATTTTTCGGTTCGGTTTAGTTTCATTTTGGTACGATTTTGATACTTTTTTAATACGGTTCTTTATAAAAACCAAAACCAAAATAACAAATTGCATTCAATTCACTTTGGTTCAATGCGGTTACTCGGCTCGGTTCAAATCTCCAGTAACCATAGACAGTCCTAATCAAGACTACCAACAACTTCTTGAATTGACGCATATTTTAGCCTGTGTTTTGTAAATGAGAAAATTAACCAACAATAACTTCTTTATTAGTTTTGTGAGTGAAAGTAAATTCTACAAAAAAAAAAAAAAAGAAATTATCATCAAAAAATATCGCTAATTCCTTATTTTTTTTGTCCCTAATTTAGTATTAATGATAAAATAGTGATAAATTTTTTTATTGGTAAAACCCTTATTGCTAAAAAATAGCAGCAAAAATTTTTTTGTCGGTAATTAGCGATAAAATATTTGTCGCTAAATTTATTTTTGTTTGTCGCTAATGTCATTGTAAAAATTAGACAAATTTTATAGGTAAATCTTTTGTCACTATTTTGTTGGTATTTTATCTTTAATTTTATCGCTCGGTATTTTATCATTAAATTAATTATGAAAATTTAAAAATATAAATTTTTTATTAGTAATTTATCGTTAACTTTAATGCATATTTTAATCAAATAAATTGACTTTGTGGGTAACTTCTTGGTGTTTTATCACAGTTTTTTATTATTAATTTTTAAATTAATAAACTAATTGTATTTTAATAATTATATTAGTTAAACTTTAATAGCTAAACTAAATAAAAAAAATTAATAACAAAAAGTATAGTAGAAGGAGTATTTAAAAATAAAATTTCGGCATTTAGCAACAAAACGTTTGCCGCTAAATTTTGATGGTAAAATTTATCCCGTGTAAAGTTTTAATTTTTCAAATTGATCGCTATTAAATACCAACAAATTAATGACAAAAATGTTTTGTCGCTAATGTGTTGGTGTAAATTTCATCTTTTACGGCCTGTTTTTTCCGCTTAAAATTTTAAATTTTTTAAAAATTTATCGCTAATTTATCAGTATTTTGTTGCTAATTTGACGGTAAATTTTCAAAATATGCATGTATTTATGGTGCAATTTGTACCAATAAAATTCACATTTTATCGCTGAAAATATAAAATGGACTATTTTTTTTAGGACAGAGAGTAATATGATATGAGTATCGCTCGTAAATTTTTATGAAAATAACTATCTAAAAATATTGTTTTATGCTTAAAGAGTATTGTTCAAATAACAATCATAAAAGGTATATAAAGGTGAAAAGCTGGCTATTTAATTAATTAGTACTAACCTTTTATCCAATCATTTACCTTTATCCTTTTAATGTAAATTTGTAATATCACACCAAACTTTTGGATTTGGCACAATAATAAATATCGTTTTATAATTATCGATTCAAGCAGCGTGTGAAAAGCCACCTATTTAATTAATTAGTACTAATCTTTTATCCAATCATTTACCTTTACCCTTTAAATGTAAATTTGTAATATCACACCAAACTTTTGGATCGGCACAATAATAAATATCGTTTTATAATAATCAATTCAAGCATAGTATAAGCCGACCTAATTGAATATGCAATTTTTTAGATATATAGTCAAAAATATATAATTTACATTGAGAAATATATATATATTGCCAAGCAATATGGCTATTTGTGTATGATTCATAGACGACTACACGTCATACGTTAGCTGAAAGCCTGAAACAATAGGTTTGTGTTGACTTGTACTGTATGTATAGCCCGGTTGATACGGAGTTATTTTTAATTAATTAATTACGTAGATAGATAAAACGTTTGAGTAGCCTGAGGTTCATGATTCTGTCATATCATTATTTTAGAAACTATTCATACCCGCGGACTGTGTAATAGTATTATTTTTTTAATCGATTTAAAAGGGATAATTTTTTCAAAACATTATTATAATTTATATTTATATTTATTTAATTTAAATAATTTATTTAAATATAAAAGATAAATTATATACTCTTTTGAAATTATTAAATAATAAAATAAAATATTTGTTACAACAAGTAAATTATTGTAATTCAATTGATATAATTTTTTTTATTTGAAATTTTCATATATTCAATTGAAATACTTATTAATTTGTTAATTTTTTATAATTAAGTGAAGTACAAGGTGATTTAATTGTAATGCAATGAATTCTAATGAATTGAAATTATATTTTAATCTCATTAGTTAACCACATTATTGTAACTCTATTATTTAATTAATATTTATTAATTATAACTTCATTATTTTGTAACCCCATTGTTTCATAAAAAAAACTAAATATTTTTTAAAAGCAATATATATATATAATATTGTTATTATATTTAAGTAGCGTATATTACGTTTTATTTTATTGTTTTATATAAATAAACAAATTAATTAAAATTTTTTATAATAATATTTAATATTTATTTATTATTTTCAAATAAGGATAAATAAATTGGTCATAAAAAATTATTAATTTTAAAAAAATAATTTTATTGGTAATTATTTTTACGAAATTAATATTATTAAAAACATAATATAAATATAATTAATTTAGCAATTGAAAAGACAAAGTTTCAAAATGTGGAGTTAACAATTAATAAAATTTTTATCCCTTAATTGTTACTTAAAATCCTTATTACCAAATATATATGTCTCATCTTTGTGCACAAATCAACTATTAGCTGCACCAAACAACATAATCAAATTTTCTATAATGTAAATCTTTTTATAACCTAAACGTAAAAAGTTTGTAAAGAAAAATATATAAATAAGACTTTTTATGGGTTAATTCATGATAGTTTTTTGAGTGTTAGTGACTTGTAATATTATTTTAAATATTTAATTATACAATTTTGTCTTGAAGTATTATTTTGAATTCTGTTTTTACATTTTGTTTCAAGTATAAAGTTTTGTATATTATGACCATAAATTAAGTTTTTGTCCTTCGTAATTATGTAAAACTTATTTTAGTTTCTCAATTTTTAAATAATATAGAAGATTTATAATATTATATCAGAGATATATACATTATATAAATAAAATTAAATCACAAACAAATATAATGAGTAGAAAAAAGTGTAATGCACATAAAAAAATTAGTATATACAAAGCCAAGTTATAAATTAAATAATTATGAGATATTTAAATTATTAAGGTTATTAGAATTAATAATAATCAATCAATTTTTTATTTAATTATAAATTAATTAAACATAATAACCATACATTTCAAAGAAGATTCTATCTATGACCAAATATAATAATATTTACAGTGTAAAATTTACATTCTAACATATCTATTTTCTTAAAAGAAATAATCCTAAATAAGATTATTGAATATAAATATAATAATAAATATACCAGCTGAAATCTTAAAAAAAATCAGAGATTATATTTTTCCAGTAGTGTTTAATAATTATTTTGTATGTATTTGACTGGTTACTTTGTATGTATTTGACCATTATTCACAGTTGTATCATTTTTTTTTTTTTTCAAGTGGCCATATGCAAATATAAGAGCCACCTCATAAACAGATTAGCTAAAATAAGGTAATAGACTTACTTGTAGTGTTTGGACACAAGCTTTGGATTGACTTCGCTCACATCCTTTTTGATAAGGATGCTAATTTTGATTACATATATGAAACGTTGATACTGTTAGATCGTCTCCATTAATTTAATTAATTTCCTAATCTACAATTTGATTGCTTTGCTTATCACGAATAAGTATACCCTTATTTGCCTTAACTAGATTTATAAAAAAATTTCAAGTTCTAAAATATCTCTGATAATTAAGTACATGAAATCACTAAATTAGTGAAATTTTTGTGATTAAAACATTCGAACTTGAGATTTCTCACCCCTCATACTAATGAGGAAACCAACTAGATATATATTTAATCTCGCGGGTTGAATACAGATATTTCGATTGATTGTCATCCCTATATATGAGTCAAAAATTAAATCCCCGGTTAATACATAACATTAGTTTATTAAAATTCTTGTATTTTCTTTTTTGAGAAAAAAATAATCTTTTTTTTTTATACTTACACGATCCACAAACCTGACTAATCCCTGCTCTCGGAGGCAAAGGGTCTGGCTCGGAGGGAGTTTGCATTGCTGAGAATCAAATACATAATCTAAGCCATAGTGATCAGCCCCTAAATGCTCTTTGTCACTGAGCTACCCTCATTCGAGTTTAGAAAAAATAATTCATTGATAAATAATATAAGACAAGCACATCATAGTATTTTCATAAAAGAAATAAGAAATACAAATAGAGATTTCTATTTGAAGATAATATTGACAAAAGAGATTAATCTTCCAAACAATATTAACTAGTATTTTTTAAATATGAACAATAAAAAGAAGTTCTTTGTAATTTTGTCATCTCCAAAACTTGCTACACCTGAAGTCGTTTTGATTACCAAACATCAATCAAAGAATAATCTGCATTACTAAGATCTAACAGTAGAAAAATATTATTTACCTTGAAGATCCTCAACATGTATTTTAAACTGTCAAACAAAGACAACAAAATATAAATGCATCAAAAGTTGCTCAATATGGAGGAATAACTCAACCAAAGGAGAGAAAGTACAATAAAATCCAACTAAGATGGTACCAAAATTACACTAAATCTATATAATCATAGATATAACATGTGAGAGAATAAACGAATATATGGGCTTATTGATTATAAAAAGAAAAAAAAAAGAAAAAATGAGAATGGAATCACCACTGACCAAAGAAACGAGAAGAGAGGAGCAATGGCTTGAAGAAGAAAAATTAGAATACCAAGAAAGAGAAAGCAAAACAATTAGGACAAGATGCTTTTGAAATTCTTATATATTCTTTATCTGGTAAACCAGCCGGTATCAGGTACAGTCGATTAATCTGGATATGTTGAGGACCAATCAGACAAGTGATTTTAACTAATTAGTATTTTTGAGCATAATCTAGCTATTCTACAAAAAAAAGTATTTTATTAGTTTAAGGTGAGGTTTGTCTAAGAAAGTTACATTGATGCTATAAGAACATTGCTATTGATATTTTCCTTATTTACTGCATATAGTGTTTATTCGGTAATATTAGTTATTTTAATAGTTACTAGTTTTTTTTATTCGGTAATATTAGTTATTTTAATAGTTACTAGTTTTTTGAATGTGCGTTGCACGTATCTGTACTCGTTAATCTTGCTCATTATTTATTTTTTTATTAATTTTTTACTTATAATATACTTAAAATATAATAATATTTTAAATTAACGAGATAATTTAAATTAGATTTAAAAATTGAGATTAAACTAAAAAATCTAACTATCATTTACTCTTTTAATTTTTTTATAATTCTTGAAATTCTTATAAGTGAGGGATAAAATATAATTACTAATTTATGTTCCTATTAATTAAACCAATTAACAACATGTATAGATACAATTAATACTTATTAATTTAATAATTTAACATTTATATATTACATTATTATTTATTAGTAATTTAAAAAGGAATAATATTTAAATTAAAAATTTTAAATTTGAACATGTCCATGATATACTTTTTTTTCCACTTAACATGAAATAATTGCTATATTTTCATTTTTTTTTTCTATGTAGTTCATTTATAAAAGTACTAATCTTTTTTATTTTCTGTTACATAATAATAATAATAATAATAATAAATATTATAAAATCTCTAAAAAAATAAAAAAATGCAAAAAAAAAAATATTAATGAGTGTATGTGTGACACATTAGCTTGGGATAGTATTTAGATAAATTAAGTTTTTCTGAATATTAGAAGTTAATAAAATTAATTTTTTTGTCGATAAAAAAAATAAAAAAAGTAATAAGTTAATTTCATTTCAAAAGAGTAATAAGTATAAAACTGTATTCACACGATCAAATTATTATTGTAATAACTATAAAAATTAAACTAATTTTATTTTTCAACCAATAAAATTAAAGTCTTTAATGATAAAATTAAAATCCTAATAGAATTAGATTAAACTTCTAAATAGAATTTAGATTTAAAAAGAAAAATTACATCAAGGTGCCAAATCTTCCCGTCGAAGTGAGCTCTTGGAGAAGATCAGCCTATTATCCCTAAAGTAACTTTTATCCATTGAGCGACGGCCTTTCCACTTGGCACCGTTGGATCACTACGACCAACTTTCGTCCCTGCTCGACGGGTGGGTCTTGCAATCAAGTTCCCTTTTGCCTTTGTGCTCAAGGGTCAATCTCCATCCGGTCCGAAGAAATCTTTGCATGCCTCCGTTACCTTTTGGGAGGCCTACGCTCTATAGAAACTGTCTACCTGAGACTGTCAATCAAAATTAAATTTCCTTTATTTTCAATTAATAAAATTAAATTACCTAATATTTTCGTCAATTCGTAAACTTAGCATGGCGTTTTAGGAACCCAATATTCTCCCATTTGTACTTATATATACATATCAAGAACGTGCATTACATGTTGTTACTCGTTGAACCCATTAGAATGATTACTTGTAATTTATTTTTATATATATTTTCATTGATTTTTCAAAGTCAATATAAAAATTCAATATTTATAGTCATAATTATCATACATATAAAAATAAGTGCAAACCACTACCATACATATTTAGTATTTGATAAAAATTTTTAATAATATTTTTTACAAAATAGATATTTTTTCCACAAAATGGAATAGTTAGATTTTTTTATATTTTATAGTGGATTCTATTTGATTATAATTTAAGTTATTTTATTTAGGAGAGAGATAAAAAAAATTATTATTTTTTTATTAATATTTTTTCTTTATATTTGTATGATTTGATAGACTAAATTTCCTATTGATTTATTAGTATAATTTTATATGTAATATTAAAACCAAAGTATAGTAAAATTTTCAACTAAAAATATGCAACAATTTAAAAAAAAAAAGAAGCATTAAATGTTAAAAAAAATTACAATCATGATTAAAGTAAATTTAAAAAAAATTTACAAATTTATACTAATTTAAAATTAATCAAAAAATTTACTTAGTAGATCAAGGATAAAAGAATGATACGGTAAAAAGTAGTTAACAACACCAACAAAGCAAACAAAAGAAAATAAAAGGGAAGGAAAAGGATTTGAATTAATTAGGTTTTTGACTAGAATTGATAAAAAATTTCATTCTTTATTTTGTTTTCTTCCTTAGTGATATTTTAATTGATATTGTATTATGGTATTTTCGTCTACTTCTAGCCACTTAGCGGGAATGGAGAACTAATATCCATATCCTTTCACAGGATCAAAAGTCAGGACGTAACTTTAAAGGCTAAATAGTTAAAAATATCTCAAATTTTACAGGTAATTTTAATTGTATCATAAATATGGTTAAAAAATATAGTTAAAAAATCCAAGAAGTTTAGATTAAAAAAAAAAAAGTAAAAACACAGTGGAATTAGATTTATATACTGTATAGTAGCTTTCTGGGGCCAGTCAATAGTGTTTATGATCATAGACCAGAGGTGCAGTGTAGTTTTATCCCAACATAACCAATGCGTTAGTTTTTATTTTATGCAAATAATAATATCTAATATTTTGAATAAATTTTCTTTGGCTACAGATCATTCTAGTTTAAAATAATATATTTGATTCAAGATAATGACTTTCTATAAAAAATATAAATAAAAATTATTCTATTAATTTGCAAATAAAAAAAAGTTAAAATATAAAATTAATATGAAAAACACTTTTGAATTTTAGTTGAGTTATAAGTAATAATAATATGGTATTGGTTTCTCTCTTTTTTTCTCTTAAACCTAAAATTTAAAAACTCTTTTTTCTTCTTTCGATGGTCATCCCTTTTTCTTTTCTTTTCTTTTTTTTTAACTTTTTTTGTAAAATAATCCTCAGATCTGTATAAAAATATAAGTTATTATCGTCCAATTATTAAGATTTATTATTGCCCATAT
The DNA here is from genome assembly GCF_041381405.1 of Jatropha curcas. Taxonomy (NCBI): domain Eukaryota; kingdom Viridiplantae; phylum Streptophyta; class Magnoliopsida; order Malpighiales; family Euphorbiaceae; genus Jatropha; species Jatropha curcas. The sequence goes on from NC_143154.1 coordinate 24,304,127, forward strand.
ATCGGAAATTTTGTTCTTAGATCTAATTCTGAGTTATTATTGTCACCATTATAGTGATTTTATTTAGTGTCTTTTATTATTTAGATAGTTATGTAGAAAATAGTGCCGATCTCCGAAAGAAATTTAAAGGTAATTAGATCGGATTTATAGAAAGACCATGGAGTCGAACAATGGCCATGAATAGCCACCAAGTGGAGCAAGCGATTGCCGATGGCATAAATCTTATGCTTTGTCAACTCAATCAGATGCTTCAAATCAAGATTATATTTTTTTTATTCTTTGTATAAGTGGTTTATTATTAGACTTTCTATATAAAAATATAGAAATATATTGATCTATATCCCATATCTGTATACAGTTTCCCCTTAATGAAATTTCTAGTTTGATTTTTTCTAAAAAAACATAAAATCAATACATGATTAAGAATACATACAACACTAAAGATATAGATTATGGTATAAATTCATACAATTAAATTATACTTACCGCAAGAAGAAGATATGATTGCCAACTCAATAATTTCAAATTAGAAAAAAACTTGATATAATAATTCTTGATAGTCAAAAGCAATAAATTCTTAATAGTCAAAAGTTATTAAAACTAAACATATATATAGAGGTATGATAGCATAAATTCCTAATTGCAATGTAATTACATTGTAATATTTATATAATAAAAATAATAAATTGATATCAATATTAGAATGGGACTAAATATATTGAAAGATTTTATGATCCCTGCATCAAAAAACAAAAAGAATTGATATTGTAATCTTCTTTCATAGGATAAAATTGACAATTTTGAATTATATATCATGTCAAACAACTATAATTACAATTTTTAATTTTATTTTATGTTTTAGGTAATTGGCGAATTTTCTATTTAGAATTAGGTTAAACTTTCTAATATAATTTAGATTCAAATAGTAAATTAACATAATCAGTCAAAATTAAACTATATTTATTTTTCAACAATAAAATTTAAGCCCTCAATGGTATTTTTGTCAATTTATAAACTTAAAAGGGGCATTTTAGAAACTCAATGTATCTAATTAGGATGTGACTAAAGTGTCATTAATGATATTGTTAATCAACCAATAAAATATAAATAAAATTTGGAATTCCTATATAAGCAAAAAAATTATGATTTATACATACCAAAGTGATAAGTGCATATACGACCTAATAATAAATTCAAATTCGAATCCCCTTTCCTCTATACTCAAAAAAAAAAAAATATGATTTATAATATTATAATTTAAATATTGAAATTTCCATGATTCCATCGAAATACTTGAAATAAAAAATAAAATATATTACCATGACAAATATTAATCTTACAATCCAAATAAAATTTAAACTTTTATTAATAAAATATAAGATAGTAGGGAGAAAGAAAAGAAAAGGAAGAGTAGACAAAACAAAGAATGCAGCGCAGAAGAGATATGCAGTGAGTTTCAATTTTCTGCAAAACAAGTTATCAATTTTTGGTTATAGATTTAGCAACGGAGAGAGTTCCGTTGCTAAAACGTTTGTAATTCCTTTTGTCAACTGTTAGCAACGGAAGAATAGTGAAACAGAATTTATTAATTAATAAAAATAAATTTAGGTTATACTTTTAGAAAAGGAAAAATATTCCGTTGCTAATCTGCAAGTAGAACCCTTTTGTCAAGTTTATAACGAATCTATAAATCTATAAATTTATAACTCTAAACACAAACAAAAAGGATGAAGGATTACTAAATTATAAACAATATCAATAAAAACTATTCTATTAATTTATAAAAAGAGAGAATTAATAATTATCACAAAAAGAAAATATGATTGCAAACTTAATAATTTCAAATTAGCAAAAGCTTAAAATAATAATTTTTGATAGTTAAAAGAAATAAATTCTTGATAGCGACAAATAATTAAAACTTGATAGTCAAAAGCAATTAAAACTAAACATATATACAGTGGTATGGTAGAACAAATTTCCAATTAATATTAATATAATAAAAATAATAAATTGATATCATAATTAAAATGGGATTAAATTAAACATTGCAATAGAATTTAGATTCAAATAGGAATAAAAATACCAATAAAATTACAAGTTTTCTAATAATTAACAAATGACTAAATTATCCTTATTGTTAACAATTAAATTGAAAGTTCGTAGAGGCGTTTTAGGGACCCAATGTACTCCATCTATCCCAAACTATAAGTCGTTTAAGGTTTTTGCACAATAATTAAGAAAGCAATTAATTCTCCTAAATTATAACAAACTCAAAGGTAATTTAACCAAATAACCCTTTTATCTCAAAATCAATATTTGTTTGTGAAGTGTTTATTATATTTAGTATAAATAAGAGCAATATTGGAAAAACATCATTTATTACTTCTTGAAATATACAAAACGACTTAAATATATTTTGGGACAAAATAACAAACCAAAAACTACTTATATTTTAGGGACAAAGAGACTAATTTCTAGCTGGTAGTTGTTTATAATTATATACTAGTTTAAATTTGAAGTGTTCCGTAAAATAGTTATTTAATTAGCCTTTATAGTGTCTAACGTTTCATAAAAAACTCATTCAACCTTTAAAATCTATTATAAAAATTATGTTAAAGAAAATTTAATTAATAAATATAGAATATTGATTTAGTCAAAATGCTAAAAAATAATTGAAAAACCGTTAACGAACATGCCATAAAAACAAAAATTAGCTTTGATACGAATTATAACATTTCAGCCCATCGAAAGATATTGTACACTTTGAGAGCTTCAACGGTTCATCCAGATTTATCCAACGAATTTTAACCATAAACCAGTTTGTATATCTAATGATGTTCCAATTATAGATTTTAATTTACTCGAAGGAAAAAAGCAACAAAAGAAAACAACAAAAAAAGCAATAGACGTGGCTTTTTGCGTTGGTCAGTTGTAAAAAGGCAAGCTTCTTTTGCATCGGTAGTTGCTTTAAGCACCAAACTAAAGGTAGTTGCTTTTGATGTGGTGGCCTCAACATTTCTAGATTAAAGTTTATAAAAGCAACTTGCATTTTAGCATTTCCAACCTTAAGCTAATTTAGTACCACCACCACTAGATTTCATTGCTTAATTTTATATTAAAAAGAATTGATAACTCACTAGCTTTTTTACAACATCATTTTTTATTTTTTCAAAAAGAGACTTCAGCATTTTCTAATTATAAAGGTTGCATACTTTTTTTACTACCAGATTATTTTAAAAAGAATGAGAATTTTAGTATGAATTTTTAATTTCATGTAGTATGAGATAATGCTCAATAATTAAATGATTTTTTTACATTTATTTGGCTTATTTAATGACTTAAAAGTTTATTTTTAGTTGAAAATAGAGTAAGTAATAATCCGTCATAATCAAAAATCAAATTGAATTGAAGTGATCAGTTAAATATTTTAGAAATTCAATCATGATTCGATATTTCAAATAAAATCAATCAATTCGATTTTATATATATATCTAATATTTAAAACGGTTCATTTCAGTATTGATTCAATTCTTATATTATATGATTTCAAATTTAATTATCAATCTAAAAGTCTAAAAGCCTTTGATCAATTCAAACTGAGTTAGCTCAATTTGATAAAAATAAATGCTCATCCTGAATTGAAAATAACCACGATGCAAAACACATTTTTGGTTGAGATTCCATTTCGATTAATATTTTTATTAATAAAATTTGAAATTATTGGAAGAAATTTAATAAATAATAACAAAAAAATGATAAATGAACAAAAATTTTGGGATAACGTGTACCACTATGAGATTAATTTAGAAGAGCACTAACTATAAAGAAAAAAGAACAAAATTCTAGGCCACAAACTCCATCCCTAACTGGGAATCTGCAATGTCACAAACCACACACTGTTTTAATATAAAAGCCTAATTCATACTACTGCTTTGAACAGACCACAAACCAAGTTGTTGCTAATGTTTGCTGTCCACTTAATTTTAATTAATCCCATTCAATTAATTAGTGGTTTAAGTATATATATATATACCATTTCATTTTAACAATACTAGTTGCCAACTCTACCTAATTTTTTATTTTATTTAAAAATATTTACGCTTAATTTTTTTTTAGTTTTAACCATCCGGTGTTTGAAATCCACTATCCTAACTAATCTGGATTCGCGTCGGAAAAACCATAAAATGAGGTAAAGCGCTCCCTCCCGAGCGTTTAAAAGGAAGCATTTAATTACTTTTGAAACAGATGGTTCTGATTATGATTATGATCAATTAAATTAATTGACTAGTTGATTAATAATAATGTTAATTGTTGAATGCAATTTTGTTAGTGATAATCACATAGTTAATTTATTAACACTTGGTTTATAATTCCTGATAAGCGCTGTATAAGTGAGGAAAGGTTATACAATTCAATCAAGCCAAACGTGCAATAAAATAATGTTAATAAATATATATATATATTTTTTTTTTTAACAAAGTTGATCGGATTTGATGCATTAGGTTCACGTCCCCTGTGAATTATTAAATATAGTTAAATAAGATTGTAAAGAGTTATTATGAATTGGTCTTCTCACTATCACAGCAAGTGAAAAGATTTTTTTTTAAAAAAATTATAAATTATAAGTGTCAAACTTCGAGTTCATTGAGCTGAATTTTAAAAATTAAATCTAGCTCCAATATATAATACTTCTTTATATATTAAAAAGATAATTCATTTATTTTTTCACATGGATTAAAAAAATAAAATTTATTATGGATAATTTTTTTACCTTCACTTTTTATTATACTCATTTTAAATAACATACGAGCAAATTATTATATTAAAATAATAGAACCATATTTATAATATAAAATGAAAAATATAAATTACAATTAATGAGAGCCACGGATCGACATTGTTTGTAATTTATATTTTTCAATTACAATTAATGAGAGCAACCAACATTACTGACTTTTGAGTTTATCTAATCTTAATTTTTGTTTGGGTTGCCATTGTTAATCAGCGGGCCCCTACTTTTCTTTTTTCTTCTCACTCCTAATCTTTTATTTATTTTTAATAAACTCATATCTATTTTTCTTTTAATAGATCTGTTTTTTCTTTTTTTTTTTGTTATTATTGCTTTGTCTCCATATTTGGAGTTCTTTTGTCCCTTCTTCCGTGAGGGTTTAGTTTATTCTTTGTAAAGGTTTATTCTTAAAAAATATGATATTTTTGCTGATGTTTATCTTCGATCAATGGAATTTGATAGTGCGGCTTGTTCCTCCATTGATACTATTAATACATAGTGCTTGAACTCATCCGTGTACGTCATACGCAACAAATTTTTGAAAAAGCAATCCAAGCATAGAAGATCCAGAGAAGTTATTTTGTCGTCCAAATTAATTAAAGGACCAGTTGCTACTATAAAAATTTATATCAGTCAAGATCATCTTTAAGCGAAAAAAATCTAATATTATTTATTTTAGTTTTAATTTTATTATTTAAAAGAATATAGATAATTCTTTTATTAATAAATTATATTTCTCAAAAAAAAACAACACTGATGACTTTATAAAATTCAACGAGAAACAAATGAAAGAATAAAATTACTTATTAAATAGCAAATACATTTGAAGTAAGATTAACTAAAAAAAAGTAAATAATTAAGAATTATTATTGAAAATAAAATAAAACTTAATAAAAATATAATAAATAATTTAAAACTTAATTATAATTTAAAAAAATAGATTTTTGAGACAGAATGAACATTCGATAAATAAATTTGAGCTGGAATCAGGTTTCAATACTAATCACATGGAGTTATTATAAGTTATAACTTCTTTAAGGCCACTTGTCAATAGCTGGGCATTGAAATGTGCACCACTTTGCTTAGGCAAGTTGCTTTTCTAACTATGGAGTTGTAATAGGAAGTTGTTGTTAGCTGTTTAAGGTGGTTTTTTTGGTAAATTTAATAATCAAGTAAATTGGAGGTGACAAAGCAATGACTCATGGACTCCTTTTTGGATATATCCTACCATTTTGTTCCTCAAAATACTGAAAATTGAAAGTTGAATGTAAGAGCATGTACCGTATTAACGCATATTGCTATTATTTAATTGTCATATTAAACGTAAAGAATTGTTTTAAAAAATATTATTTAATGCCTATTTGGGATCTTAAATTGAGGTGTCAAAAAAATAGATAGACATTATCTTTTACTCTCTCTTTTTTAAAAAATCTCTTAGACAATTTGAATATTTATTGCTCTATAGTTACTAGTTGTATATTGACTTGTTTGCCCAAAAATAAAAGAAAAAAAGAGAATAGAGGAAAATTCAAAACTAATGCATTGCTAAGGGATTTTTAAAATATAATGTCTATAAATAAAATATTTAACCACATCACCATTCACATTTTCAATTTAATACGACACATTGATATTGGATATTTTCTAAGACCAATATTAAACTACTTCAACTTTCTTGGTACATGAAACGAGACTGTGAAAATCCATTTTCTCGTGACATCTCAAATTTAAATTCTAAATATGGAATTTAAAAAGACATTTTAAATTTTTTTAAAATTCTTTTTAAATCTTAAATCAAACCTACTGTGAATCTGGATTAATCGAGCTAAGACTTTGGTTATCGAATGATCTAAAAATTAAAAATATTAAATAATTGGATTATACTTGACAATTAACACTTCATCGTAGAATAATATAATAAAATTAAATATTATTTTAATTATTCATTTTCCACGAATATATATATATATATCAGAATTTCTCATTTTATAGAATTCTTATTGAATTTAAATATATTTTACCATTTGAAGCGTTATTAAATTATATTCATATAATAGAAAATATTCAATGAAAAATAACATGATTGGATGTATTTTTAATTCAAAATCTTAATTTTATAATAAAACTTTAAAATTATGGAGCAATCATTAAGGTATTTTCAGATTAGTTCCAATAAAAATTATTACAATAAAAACTCTTAAAATAAAGTTGAACGAATTTTTATTTTGGAAAATGTAATTACTAGCTTACTCAAATTTCAAAATTTGGAAAATATTTTCCTCCACTTGACGTATTTATTCTTCGTACACCAAACTAACAGTTAATTAAAAAAAACTATCATTTTTAATATTATTTTATCAGTTTTTTTTTTCCAATGAAAATACTGAGTTTTTATTTATACTAATTGTTTTTACTAAATATATTTGATGTATACACTGAGTGATTTTGTTAAATATTTTCAAATTCTAACTAATTTAATAAATTGAAACTGATTTGAACTGAAATTTAAAATAAAATGAACTGTAAGTGGCGATTAAGGATTTAAACCAAAATCAGAATCAAATCAAACCTATTGATTTCGGTTTCCAGGTTTCAGGGCCACCTGTTGCGTCTTGCCACCATCCTGCATTTGTTGTTGCCACTGTCGTAGTGTCGTTGTTTTACATATTTCGGCCTCATCATTTTAAATTGGGCCTCTTTAATACTATTCTTGGACTTAACAAGCTTGTTTCTAATTTGAGTTTCTATAAGTACAAGCCGTTCCTAATTGACAATATAAGCCCGTTAGAGTACAAGCTGTGATACTCCAATTGCAAGTCATTTTTATTATTTTAAGAAGCAATAAATATATTTTTTTAATTTTATCCTTATTTATATTTTATTTTTAATACTATAATTAAGGATGAAAGTGGGCAGATATCAACAAATTTTAAGTTATCTATATCTGTATCCATTTAAAATTTTATTATTAGTATTAATTCCAAATACGTTTAAATATTCATTTTAGTACTCTATCCAAACTCGTTTAAATTTTCACTATTTGTATCCATTCAAAGCCCGTTAAAGTACCCTTATACGTAGGGTTGGCCAAATTACGGTTCCCAAAATCAGAATCATTGGTTTCGAATTGGAATCGGTTTGAATCGGAAATGGAACCGGTGGCCTACGGTTCGATTCCAATTGCACCATTTTTTGAACCGTGAATCGGCGGTTCCAAGAACTGGTTAGAGAACTGGTCAGTTCCAAAATGTTCTCTACTTTTTTATTTTATAGTTATGCGATTCGCCGAAAAATCGATCAAGAACTAGTCGGAGAACCGGCTGGAACAGTCGGTTTTGGAACCTTTAAGTAGCCGGAACTGAAACCGTCAATTTTCGGTTCGGTTCCAATTCCAAAAAATTTGGAACCGAAACCATGGCCATATCTACTTATATGGTATGCACTCACAAATGTAAACTATCCAAATTCGAACTTATTTTCAACGCAATTTTTACTAATAATGGATAATATAGTTATGGATACTCATTGCCAAACCCATTTAATGTAGCAGACACCCAAAGACATATACAAATGCATGTATCCATTGCGGGTAATAATTTCACTATTCATACCTATTCCAAACCATATTCATAACTATCTATATTCTCTTTTAAACGGTTCAGAGGGAGCGAGTACCTTAAAGTACTCATACCACTTCATCCCTAACAATAATCATCTTTACAAATTATCTTGATTTTGATATAAGGGGTAATTTGAAATTATCCTTGATTTTGTTATAATGTAGAGAAATTCATTATTTTCTTAATTTCTGTGCAAGAACTTTAAACGACTTATATTTTGAGACGAATAAAGAATTATATTAATCAATAAGGGTATTTTAGAGATTATTTTTTATTCTCTCTCATTTAGATCAACCTTTTTCATAAGAGTAATGGTAAAAGGCAACTTATTCGATAATAACCTTTTAATTGGTTTCGGGAAATAGGGGAAATGAGATAATAAATAGGATTATGACTCAATTTGCCCTTTCAATTTGGCACGATATACAATTTGTTCAAATAGTAAAATTTTGTGCAATTTATCATTGAACTTGCACTAAAAGTACAAGATACCTAATTTTATTTCAAAAATAAATTATTTGATATAAATCATATATGATCAAGAAGTAATCAAATATATAATCTAAATCAATTATAATCAAAAAAATAATAAAAAAAGTATTAAATATTTTTCTAACCAAATATTTCAATATAATCAAATCTTTTTCTAATTCTATAATTATTTTTAAATCGAATACTTATCAAATTATTTTTAAATCAAATACAGTAAATCTTTATAATTGTTATTATATTTTTAAATAATTTCATTTTCTAATTTTAAATTTTTAAAGTAATTTTTATTAGTTAAAACTATAGAAAAATTTTTTCTCAAAAAAAATCTAGACATTTTGTCCTTTGGATGCATGTTCAAGGAGCAAATTGTACATAAAAAGTTAAATTTTGGTCAAATTATATATTGTGCCCAAGCTGAAGTGTGTGCCTAAATTGAAGTAGCAAATTAAGCATTATTCATAATAAGTATATAAAAAAAAAGATTAAATATTTTTAAAAAATTAATTAAAAGGAAAAAGAATAAATAGCAATTATAACAATCTATATTTATAACTCATAGTAAGTATAACAAAAAAAAAAAAAGGATTAAATATTTTAACAAATTAATTAAAATGAAAAAATAGCAATTATAATAATCTATATCTATAACATATATAAGTACGATAGTGAAGCGGAGTAATAGGTTTGTCAAAATTATCTGATATTAAAAATAGCAAAAATTATTCTTAATTATGAAGGATTGAAGAGTTTTAATAAAATAATAAAGAAATTTAAGTATTTTATTTTCTATACTTTTTTTTACAAATTGTTTGGGTGCAATTTTTAGAAAATTTAATTTTTAAATAAATATATAAAATAATTAAGAATTTAAAAATTTTTTAGAATATTTTATTTCACAAATTTAGTTTTTTTAATACGTATGATTTTTTATTTTTATAATTGAATTTATTCTTTTTAAAATTAATATTTTGAGTTTTAAAATTTAATCATATTAATTATAGATCATCAAATATTGATATTGATATTATTAATCAACACATAAGATATAAATTTATGTTAATATTATAAAAATAAATATATGCAACATAAAAAATCAATACTTAATATTATTAACAAAAAAAAGTACAAAAAATGAGTAATAAGGAATTAAAAAAAAAAAAAAAAGAGTAATAAGGAACAAGCAGGCGGAAAAACGAAAAGATGATCAGATTATCTTTTAGCAAAGGAAGATCAAAACTACAAATTGAGACTTGATTCAGTAGTCAACGGCGTGAACTACTGTTTCAAATTACACGCACAAAAGAAAGAGGAAGAATGTCTCTTCAGCTTTAATACGACTATGACTATGGCTATGTCTTAGGGTTTCTTATCTTCGACCAAAAATCATGGATTGTACTAATTCCGCCATGGCCACAAACCTAATTTCTCTTCATCTTCTTCTTTTGCTCTTTACTTTTAAGTTTCAACTCTCTTTGTCTGGTAAGTTCTATTCTAATCCTTGTGATTGATTGGAAACATGCATTTCTTGATATGGAACTGTTTTGATATAATGAAAATGAAAAATTTACTTGAATTTTGTTTAATGTGATTGATTTTATGTGTAGTTTTTTTTCTGTTATATAGCACATTAATGTGGAGATGAGGAGTGGTTTTGCTATTTCTCAGTTATTTCGTGTCTTGCTACCAGAATGTTTCTTGGCATTAATTTGGGTGTGCGTCATTTCTTGCAAATATTAAAGTAAATGCAGTTTCTGGCACTGTTGTTATGGTTCCATCTATATATATTTCATTTGGCTATGTGGATAGGAACCATGTCAATTTTTTGTCCTTGTGTTTTTCTTTGGGAAAAAATAAAAAAAATTTGGACAGTGGCAGATCGACTTTGTACTCCATTTTGGTTGAAAGTGTTGTATACAGGCTTACCATTCAACTTAAGTAGCCACATGTGTGTAATTGATCCTAAATATATGATATTTCTCAGTTGTTAATGTTTTCGTGTTATGTTTTAGTCCTTTTGAGAATATGATTGTGATTTGCCACTTCTTTTTAATAATTGTTTTCTTGTTGTATACTGCTGAATTTTGTCTGTTGGGAATTAATTTTTCTTTCTTTGCTGCAATTTCAGAGGATACTAGCACTATGCAGTCGGTTCCTGATCTCCAGAAGTCCATGTATAAAGTTATTGATGGATATCCTTGTGTGCGACTACTAAATCTTTCTGGAGAGATTGGTTGCGCTAGTAAGATGCTTCAAGAGCTTGCCTCTATTTGTCTACTTAACACGATATTTCATGGTACCTGAGCTTTTTTATGTAATGCATATTTGGTGTGCCATTCTTCTCCCTTTGTTTCTTAGATCCTGGAAGGGACAAGGTTGTTGCTCCGGTTATAAGATTCAAGAATGCCAGAGAGCTGGCTCATTCATCTGCTGTTTTGGTGTCATTGGATGAAATTCAAGAACTTTTTGACAGGCATGTATATCAATTCATTGATGAAATACTAATTGCATTTTTTGTCTCCTTTTCTGATTCCCAGCTAGCTTTGCAATTAATAATTCTAGCGGCATGAAAAATGTGGTAAATCATGTATTTTATATGTGCAGTTTGACTTCTTAAATCGGGAAAATCATAAAAGCTATTTTGATTTTCTGGAAAGTGAGTAATATGTCAGGCATCAAATTTTAGAAATTTTTATGTATCTGAATTCAGCAATCAACGGTGCTGTTAAAAAGTTCAACTAGAACAGTAGAACCAAATAATGCCCGTCTCACATAGCCCCAAAATGTGCATAGACCGACACAATGGTCAGTTTTGATGTCTATGGAACGATAAATTGATTACTGATATTCTGGATAATTATATTCTCTAAGTTATGAAAGTTTTTTGAGAGAAGTTTCGCTTCCTAAAGCGATTTATGCTGCTGCTTCAATGTCTATTGCAAACATAATAATCTTTGTGGCTTCAACATGAGTAACTCATGCATAGTGCTCTTATATGTTTCTCACGTTCATTAGAAAATGCCAATGCAATATGGACTTCATGACTCTATGATAGAGTCTAGGCTGTGTTGCTTAAAAAACTGCAATCACTGATATATATATTCCTTCTATGGTGTGGATCATGGTATAAAATATCATTATTTTTTGAAGATGTTTTCTATTTAATTGCTACTTGAAAATGTATGACCAGCGTACTAATGTTTGAAACTCCTATATTTTTTTCTTGCATATTGCCTGTGGGATTTAGGATGTCTTAGGTTTAGTTGAATATCTTTATTCATAGTTTTTTGTTGATTACGTTGATTGATATGTTTTTTGGTTTCATATTCATTAAATTATAATATCTTTCACAATATAACATCAGATCTGTTTATGCTTCAGAATATCAAATGATTCAAGTTTTGCCAAGAATATAGGCGGTGTTTTAGTTGAGCCTAGAACCAAAAATCAAAGTCAATCAACAGGTAATTGCGGCTATCTGCTAATAAACAACCTCTTTTTGATGAGTGATGATGCAGTCAGATGCTTTTAAGTAATGATAGTGGACTTTCATCTTTCTTTTCAGGATTCTCTCCTGCTCAAAAGTTTCCAGAAGTTCAATTTGCCCCTTATAAAAGTGTCAACTACGAATGGAACCCAATTGTATGCTATGAGTTTGTATTCAACAAATTTCTTAAGTTTGTAGTTGTTATTTAATATTACTCAGCTTCTTGTTTTCCAACTTCTTTTCATGTGTTAGTTATTTTACTGTTCATTTTTGAAGCCTCCTTTCATTGATTACAGTGTGATAGCAAAATTCATGAAATTTTTTTTTCCACTATTTCAATTTAATTAATAAAAGAAAAGAAAAGAAAAGAAAAGTGTCAGTCTGTATTCACATGAAATTATGTTAATGCAAATCATTTGCATTGAATTCCACTCTGATGAATAATAAATTGTGGAAGTTAAAGTTTTTGTATCTGGTCAACTAGCTAAAGTTTCATCAATTTTTATTTGCAGGGATCTGGTATTATGTGGAAAGCTTATAATTTCCCTGTGTTCTTACTCTCAGAGGAGAGCAGTCAATTCATGCAGGAGGTAAGACATATAGTTTCTAGCAAGAACAGGTGTGCCTCCATCATTTGGGGATAGAATAGATACTTTATGAGTTTAGTAATATTTCTGTACCCTGGGAGCATGACCAGACTTGATTTCTAATCGACACCATTATGATTTGTATAAGTTTTTACTCATCCGCAGTTGTTTTTTGTGAATGGGTTTACTGATTCACCATGTTAGTAGGTTGCTTCTATAACCTGACTAATTTCTATTAACTTCTCTATTTATTTGGTTACATGGCCTCCGTTGTGGATTATTTCAGGATATGAGAGTGAGAATCCTTTAATGGGTAAAATTTAGAAAGTATGTGATTTACTAAATAGTGGAGAAGTTCTTAATAATTAGCCAACCATTTAAATTCTACTGGCCAAGGAAATTTTATATTCAAAAAATAATTGAATCTGTACCTGATTAGATATACTTCAGTCTATTTTCAAACATTATAATGTGTTATGCATCTATAACCACATACAAAATGGATCCCTCGTAATTTACGCTAAAATTACTGTATCCTTTTGTTATTATTATTATTATTTTTTTACTGGATATGCTTTAGCCTTTTCTGCTACAGCAGATCTCTGAGTTGATTTACTTTACATTTCATACTATCACAAATTCATGCAGGTTGCTTTGAAAAATGCGAACCAAAAGAATGCTTATACTGCATATGTGGCTGAGTTTGATTCAGTGATGCAGGTACTTGATTATGATGCTACAATACAATGATTATCTTCTTTGTTTTTCAAACATTTGAACTAGATGATTTACTTAAACTGATTGCTATATTTCTTGGTTTTTTCATTAGACAACAAAGTCTGGGACTCATGATTCAGAATCTTGTTTAAGAGAAGGGACTTGCCTTCCTTTAGGTGGATACAGGTAGTTTATGTTCAATTTTTTTTCCCTCTTAATGCTGTTTATTGATTCAGTTCATTATCCAATTGGTTTGAAATTATTAAATTTTGATATCGAGCCTATTTTTCAAACATGATCAGATGAACTTGTACTTAGTTAGAGGGATATCACTTCCCGTCTATGTTTCCTAGTATGTGTAATGGGAACTTGTGTTTATAAAGTGCCAGATGCTTGTACATCATATTATGCTGCTTGGTGCCTTGGTTTAAAAATATTCCCAAGAAATTACGAAACAATTAATAGTGTCCCCCCCACCCCAAAAAAAAAAAAAAAAAAAAAAAAGTAGCAAGAACAGTCATGTGCCAGCTTGTGAGATTACAAGCTAAAGGGAACCAAAGCAGCTCTAGATTTTACATGGGCAGGTCACTTGCTTGTTTATGAAGTGAATTGAATTATTTCATTGAAAAACAGATTCAGTATTCGTAGTGGTCTATTAACAACTGAACCTGTCTTTGGGCTGGAAGATTACTGAGTTTTCTTTTGAACTTCAAGTTTTCAGCTTAATAATTGATTGTGTATGTTAATTGTGAAAGGCAGTGTTTGGTCATCACTCCCACCAATTAATGTTTCATCCTCAAATCAATCCAAGCCAATTATATTAGCAGCATCATCTATGGATTCTGCGTCATTTTTCCGTGACAAAAGCTTAGGGGCAGAATCTCCTATTTCTGTAAGTTCCAAGATTATAATGCATTTTTGTTACTCCCTCCGTTCCACTTTAATAGCAACAAATGGGCAATTTACCTTGTTCCACTTTAAGTGCTCATTTAGGATTTTGAGAGTATATTAATAATTTTTTTTTCCAATTTTACCCATATTTATTAGGTGTTTTGTAGCAAAATTAGATGGGGAGCTTTTAATTTTAAGAAGGACAATTTAGATATTCTATCATATATTTTTAGAAAATTAATGTATTCCAATCATTTTCTTAATCTTTATGAAAAGATCAAATGTTGCTATTAAAGTGCAATGGAGGGAGTATTATTTTATTTCTTGCTGATCTTTCTTGTATCCTGAATCAATGCCCAAACTTTTAGGGATTGATTTCCTTGCTGGCTGCAGTTGATTCGCTTTCTCATGTGGATGGCTTGAGTGATCTCAGCAAGCAGGTGTGTGAAATTGGTACTGTTTGATCAATCTGTTGTCTGTGACTATTTGCTTATCAATAGATATTATTCAACCGAGAGCCTCTGTCAGTGCGTGGTGATTGCCATTCATTTGAGTTCTTTATCTGCTTTTCTGATTCTTGTCTAGTTGTCTTGATTCAAAAGATAGTTCTGCAATAACTTTAGTAGTTCCAATTACCTCTTAGTTCAGAGCAGAGATGTCAGTTGACTTGTTACTGACCAACCAATGCTAATTCCTGGGTCTGGCTCAAGTTTAGCAGAGGCCTTTTGGCAGATTTCACAAAATCAAAGTTCCATTCTTTCCCTTCATTTGGAGTCATTAATGCTTTACTTTTTCACATAGTATAGTTTCTGGTTAGAGAAAATCGAGATTCTAGCTTTTGTTTTTCCAAGCTTAACTTTCTAAGATTTTAAGGAACTTGTCCTTCCACATTTTACAAATAGCAAAAAATCTCCTTCCCTACATTTATAGGAACTGATACTTAATTCTGTTAATTTGCCATTAGATGGTGTATTGTTGACTCCACTTTTCTTGCTTCTAATGTGAAATGGCTGTAATATTTGCTGAAACAAATCAATACATGTGCTAAATTCATCCCGTTTAGTAATTTAGGATGTTAAAAGAAGAATGCCTGCTCTCCCATTTAAGTTAAAAGTCAATAAGTCAAATGGCTGTGTTGTCAACAATACTCTTCAAATGGCTCTCCTCAATCTCTACGCCACTTTCCGCTAAAAAGATTAATGAGGTAAGGTTGGTGAACTTAAAAAAAAAAAAAAAGGAAAAAATATTCATTCAAATGACTCCTTAATTTTTGTGGAAAAGTCAAAATGGACTCACACTTTGAGATGGAGGGAGTATAGGGCTGGAGAGAACACCAACGCATTGTGGATTTAATTAGCATATTATTACAATTACCATACTTTGAAACAGCCAATTAAAAAATTGCAATGAAAAATTCAATAAGCTGTGGATGAATTCGTCTTTTTTTGGTGGAACAGCCAATTAAATATGGATGCATTTTGATTTCATGTTTTTGCTGTAATACCACTGAAGGGTGGTATCTATAGTACTGTTAATATATTTTGGGGGCGAGTCTTGGTGTGGTAAATTTTCTCTATGATGACTTGTGTACTGTTTCCAACCACAAGCTCCTTGCAAGGGTATGGTTGCGTATGTTTGAGCCTTCAATTGGACACATAGTTTGAGAAACCTTGTGTGTTGGACACCTTTGTTATTTTTTTGTTTTTGGAGGCTTGTCATACTGCTGGTGCATCTTAATAACTTACTAATAGTTTCATATTGTTGTTCAGCTTGTCTTTTCAGTTTTCACTGGGGAGGCATGGGGTTACCTCGGTAGCAGAAGATTTTTGCTTGAACTTGATTTACGGTCAGATGCTGTTAGTGGCCTTAACGACAAACTAGTTGAGACGGTATTTCTCTATTCTCTGATATCATAATCTGAAAGAGGATACCTCTCTATCACGCCATGGTTAATTTTATTTAGGTTGTGCACACATATAATGCATATATAAGCATTAGTCAGACAAATAGAGCGACTTAAAACTCAATTATTGAAGAAAATAAAGATTCAGATGGCATAATGGTATTTATTTCTATGTTTTGTGAACCTAACTGTCATGTAAATGGATTTTGGGTTCGTCATGATCCATTGGAGCTTATCATTTTAATCTCAGGTTTTAATATTTAACCGGGCTAACATCTTATCTGCGCAATGATTTGGCATAGGTCATAGAAATTGGATCTGTTGGAAAGGGCTTCAGCGGAGGGAATAATACCTTTTTCATTCACAGAGCTGGGGTGCGAAATCTTTACTTTGCCTTCTACTTCTTCCACTCAAGTTGTTGTATTTCTCCTTTTCCCTTGTCAGATCTCTCTTTCTCTAACTGGATATATTGCAATGTGAATAAAACTACTTAACATGTGTAGAGAATATGATGGTAATGATAGAGGTGATGGTGGTTGTATTGGTGAGTGAAACTTTAATGTGCCTGGAGTTTCAAGAGGGTGATGGTGGCAGCAGCATTTGCTACTCCAGTTTTTGTTATTTGAAATTACTAATCACCTGATGTAAGCTTAGCTCTTCAAAAAAAAAAAAAAAAAAAAAAAAAAAAAAAATGATGTAAGCTTAGATATCTACACGAGACTTCGCAGCTATGGAGTCTGATGTTTGCAAATGCTGTAGGAGGACATATTCTTTTAGGAGTAGTGCAAGTTCACGATCCAAGTAACACCTCAACTAAATCATCCAAGTTGACTAAAACTATCTCGTTTCATGGAAAACATATTGGGCTTGTAAAATAAAGATAGTATGATAGATGAAAGTTATAGGTCAATTTAGATATTTAAAATATGTGCTTGGCTACTTTATTTCACCATTTGAGATAGTCTTGTCTTTCAGACAAGGTGATGTAACATGTGTGCTCAACATGGACATTTAAAAGGAAGTTGTTGAGTAGGATATATTTTCAGTTGTCTTGCTTGAGCTCAGATGCTAGTATCATGATATCATGATATACTTGCAAAAGATGCAAATAACATGGTTATTTGTTTTCTTAAACTCCTAGTGACTTAGCATTCGTTCTTCTGTATCTGTCCCTTTGTTTTCAAATCATAGTTTTTCTCTTTATCCTGCTTTGCCCAAAAGATTATAGATGCTTGACTTCATGTGTATGTGCTTGTGTGTATGACCTCTCAACTGATGAATTTTTCATTAGCCTCACCATCCATGTGTCTGGATTGAATAGATATACTGTTCATTAATGTAGGTTTCTTCAGCTACAAATGAAACATTGAAAGCCTTCAAACATGCACAAGATTCTCTTGAATCAAAAAATGTGACAATCGTAGAGGCAAGCACTTCTAACCCTGGGATACCCCCATCATCTTTGATGGCATTTCTGAGAAAGGTCAGTGGCAGTTAATTCAAGTCATTATTACTGCAATCATTATGCAACCTTATTTTTTATTTGCAGAATTAGAGGAGACAGTTGACTATCTTGTTAAGAGCTATCAAATTATCATGGATTGGTGTTGTGTGTGAGAGCTGTTGGGATACAGTTGATCATGTTTTGTACCAAACAATAGTGAGTAGAAAATTGACTGGCACTTTATTACAATGTAATGTTGCAAGAGAATTATGGACACTATGTGTCTTCTGGATTATTATGCGAGATGGAAAGACAATTTGCGCAGGAATATTCTGTGGAAGTGTATTTGGAAGGTTAAGGCACATTGGTAACTTGTTTTTGTCATTCCAACAACTTGAGGGAAATATTTGGATTTTGGAGTGTAGGTGAGCTGGTAAAGAAAAATCAAGCTATTATGAATTAGTAATGTATTTGCAGAATCCTGATGAGACACATGAACATTTCCAATTGCAATGCTGAATTGCTAGGGAACTATGGCAATTTCTTGTTACTTGAGAGTTTTGGCTGATTCTAAAGTCTCCATTTGAGTTTTCAGTTATAAAAGTGGAATTTAAAGTAAAAATATTGGAACCTATTGCCATTATGCCTGATATTTGAGGCCTTGTGGCATCTGAATAGGGAGAGATGTTTGAAAGGTTGAACTATTAGTTATGTAAATTGAACTTGTGTTTTTGAGGTACAACCAAAGTGATTTTCCTTCATTATTTGGTCATTTCTTTTCTCGATCTTCTTGGATAGGTCTTAGTTTAGTTTGTACTTTTGGTGTTACTTTTACATCGTCCTGTTTGGAGTAGCATATATTCTCAAATAGATTTTATTGATGCTATTAAAAGGGAATAAATTCTGAAGCTATTGTTTGGTGCAAAAGTTCCATTTCATTTTGCTAGAATGAAAAACTTCCTCAGTTGCTTTTAGAAAATAGTTTGTACAAACATTTTTTGTTTGGAGCAAATAGATGGCGGCAAAGATATTTATAATATTACAATTTCTGTCTCTCTCATCAGAACTCATCAACAAATGGGATTGTATTGGAAGATTTTGATACTGCGTTTGCCAACAAGTTCTACCATAGTCACCTTGATGATATGTGTGAGTTTAATCTTCCCCCAGCTCCCCTCCATTTATATATATATTTTTTAAATTAATTTATCTGTGGTGCATGGTACATATTTTCATTGGGATATCTTCAATGCAGCAAATGTAAACTCTTCAGCTATAGTGGCAGCTGCATCTCTTATTGCACGAACCCTTTACATCCTTGCAAGTGGCAACAACAATTTAAGCAGCTCAGCCTTAAATGCTATCAACGTGAATGCCTCTCTTGTTGAAGAACTGATGAGTTGTTTATTGGGCTGTAACCCGGGTTTGTCTTGTGATCTGGTGAAGAACTATATGTCACCAACTTCTTCATGCCCAAATCATTATGTTGGTGTTATCATTGGGGAACCTTCTTCAACTCCGTACCTTGGATATGTTGACGACATTTCCAGGTTCATCTGGAATTTTTTGGCTGATAGAACTTCTACTCCAAAAGAGAATACTAAATCTGATTGCTCAAAAGGTTGTAGTAACAAAGATGAAGTCTGCATTAGGGCAGAAACAAATGGGAAGGGAGTTTGTGTTACTTCTACTACGAGGTAATGTCTGGCTAGAAGCATAAGCTTATTTAATAGTGATTAATTAGACAGTGTTTGATAACATTATTAAGCACTTAAAATTTTAAGAGCTTTTCTGTTTTACGTTGTTTGGTAGTGTTTATCTATCATTTAAAATTTTCAATTAATTTAGTAGTCGCTTTTTAACTTAAAATCTGTACTGAACACTATTGGATTATTCTTTTTATACAACTTTCAGGCTAAGAATTTCAGCGCTTGTATTATTTTTAGTTTTTTCAGCTCTTAAATATTCAGCACTTAATTTTTATTAAACCAACCAGCATCTTTGACTGCAGCTGAGCAGTTCACTCTATGGAATCCAATATATTGCATATTCTTATGCCAAATTGATTCCTTTGAAATTGTCTGCCTAACGGCAAGCCTGTTCTATATCTATATATGAGTACTGGTGCAGAGGTAGCATGCCAGTCTTCTAGTAGCTTGTTGCTGTACATTGATTTTAACACGTAGAACTTCTCACAATAAACCAAACTATGGCTTGAACTAGGAGTAGCTTACGCATTCTAGTTTTTTGTTTCTTCCACCTGGTCGATCCTGTAATACTACTTTTTTTAGGTCCAATGCTATCCTTGGTGTGGAGACTGCACCCTTCGCTGAAAGCGAAGCACAATTTTTTAGGCCAACATGCTGAAGTGCTGGATGATTAGAACTTAAATTTTATTTTCAGCAAATAATGACATAATTCCAATTTGTTATTTATTTTGTTAATCTTTACAGGTATGTGCCTGCATATTCAACCCGATTGAAGTATGAATCTGGAATGTGGACTGTTTTGCCAGCAAATTCCTCTGATCCTATGGGGATGGTGGATCCTGTGTGGACAGAGAGCAACTGGGATGTAATTGGCCTACGAGCATATACGATTCAGAATGCGTCTTATGATCGGCTTGTTTTGCTGGGAGGTATTGCTGTCACAATCTTGGCTTACGTTGTTATAGTAATTACAAGAGCCTTTATAACCAAAGTATTGAAACAAGATTGAAATTCTTTAACTTTGGTTGCATTTTGCATACACCGCATAGAAAATGATAGGAGTAGGGTTAAATATGGTGGTTATATTTCCTGGATTATATCAATTGCTATGATTTTGAAGTACTCGGTAGGATACTGCGTTACTTAATATGCATCTTTGTGCATTTCAGAGTACCGGGAACTAATGTCTGATTGAAGTACATGTTTTCAAATGGTAATGTCATTAACGTCATTTTAGAGTATCAATTTCCTTGACAATTTTTTTTTTTGGTCAAACTGGACATGACAGATTTATCATTTGGATTGTTCTTTGCTCTCTTGTTATGAAAGACTGTTGTATGCTGATTGTGCAATTAATAGCAATTGGAAGGGAAAAGAAAATTTTGAATGGGGAAAATGGATAGTGTACATAAAGTGAACCATGAAATATGCATATAATTTGGAGGAATTCATCATCTGTCATGTGAGATTTATGTATTGCCCTGATAAGGTTTTTTTTTTTTTTTTTTTTTTTTTTTTGGGAAAAACTTATTACATCCTATTATTTTATTTCAGTTTATAAGGATTTCATTGGACTTGTAACATTATACTACTTTTTTTAAAAAAAAAAAATTTATATTCGTTTTTTATGTCAGTAGCAGTAACGCATCGACTTAACAATAGTGACTTTTAACTTACCTCGCACTCGCAGTATGGCAAATATTAATTTTGTAAAGAAATTGAAAAACAAGGAGGGGTAGAATAACTTTTTATTATTTTCTCTCTTGAATGTTGCATTCATTATGTGCTGTTAATTTTCCAAAATTATACTAGTAAGGGTATATTTGGAAATCGGTACAAAGAAATTAAAATAATTGTTATTGGCAATCCTCAGTAAATTAGAAGTGATTCTTAAAAAAAGAAAGAAAAGAAATTTAGATAAATGAAAATAATATAAAAATTAAAATAAAGTAAAAGAAATTGTTATAATAAAAAACTTGATGAAACTTTGAGCATCTCATGTTAATAAACTGGTAAAAGTGATGAAATTTGCGCGATTTGTCTGATAGCACAATTGTGAAAGGGTTTATCATGATACTATATTTTTATATTTCAATAATAATTATATCTTTACCAAGATAAAATGTGAAAGTGCAGTGCAAATTTATTTCATTTTGGTTAAAGATATAATTATTACTGTAATATGAAAATATATAATCACAATAAATTTCATTTTAGTAAAGGATATAGTTATTACTATAATGTATGGTCACAATAGATCCTGCAAATTTGAGAATGACATAAATTAAATCGCATAAACTTCAAAGTATAAATTTATACCTTTAGTTTAAAATTTGAGAATTTACAAATGTTCGATGTAGAATCTACTCAATTTGCATTAGTCGATGAAGTAATGAGTCAGTTGAACATTAGGCAATTTATCTTGAACGATAAGTATGAAAATGAAGTGAATTTTTTTTTTTTTTTGGGAATATATGTAAATTAATACTAAAATTAAGTTATATGAATGTATTAAAACGTTTAATGTATCTACGTCAAACACCTGACATCTCTTAGATACTTCGGAACATGTGTTCGATATTTTATTTTACTAATTTCAGATATTTTAAGGACATTTCTGAAACACTTAAAATACATTTCTTGAATACTTTAGAAGTATCTTTGAAAATTTTATAAGAGTTTTAGATAAATTTATCATTAAAAAAAATTAAAATTGTTATATTAAATATATATTTGATAATTATTAATATTTAAAATATAAAATCAAAAGATTTATCTCCCCTCTTGGTCTTTCTTCTTGGCTGGAGCATGATCTAGCCAATGTTACTTATTTGAGTTCTTCTTCTAGTTACTTGTTGTTATTCTCTCTTTTTCACTAAAAAAGACGATACAAAAGACCAAAAAAATTTTATTTTTAATTTATAATTTATTACATTTCTATGTCTAATTGAAAACTAATTGACAGATTTAAAATCAGTAATTTATAAAGTTTATAAAAAGAAAAAATAGTTGATAATATTATGTTAAAGGAACTAAAAAATATGGAATATTGTTGGAGATTAATTTGATTTATTTTAAAGATGTCAAAATTCTTTTAGTTGTCAATTTATCTCTAAATAAGCAAGAGATAATATGATTTTCAATAATGATGTTAATTTCGAGAATTTAATTAATGATATTGAAATAAGAAATGAAGTGTTTTTTTATTTTATATTTATGAATTATTATAAATGATTGTTTATTTATTTAAATTATTATTATTTCTATTCCAGAATATTTGTCACAATTGAAATTTCATATCTCTTAAAAAATCATTAAATTTGTTTAAGTTACAATAATTATTGAGTAAATTCACTATATTATCTTTAATTTAATATTAATTATCTTAGAAAACTATTAAATTGAAGTAATAATCATTGATTATATACAAATGGTAAATATAAAAAATAAATATTTATTACTTTTTGAAACTACAAATGTGATAAATATTTTAGAATAAAATATTTTCTCAAATATGATGAATATTATGGAACGGAGATATTAATAAATTATATTCATTAAGTGTAGGGTATCCTAATTGTGTCAATATTCTATTTTTTTTGGAAAAAATTATCATGTATCATGTTTGTTTTGGGTTGTGTCCAAATCTATATAACCCAAGACTAAAGTAACAAACGTTTTGTAATGTTAGAAAGAAATAGTCTTTGTATATTCTAAAATACTTCTATTGAGGTTAAAAGTAAATAATTAAAAATTTACATTGCTTAGCATAGTAGCAAATAAAAGAAAAGGTATTATTTTCAATTGGAATAAGGGTTAATTTAGCCATTTATATATAAGAGAAAAGAAGTTAAATTTCATCTTTTGAGTCATTTCGGTCCATAACTCATGCTAAAATGGTGTAAATAACCCTAGGTTTTGCATGGTCAAAGATGATAAAAAATAAATTTTTAAAATTTTTTCCATTTTGTCCCGCTCATTGATTTCTCACCGGCCTCTGCACTCTTAAATCATCACAACTTCACAAGCATCAAAATAAGCTCCAAAATAGTTAGCGAAAAAAGTTTTGAGGTGTTTGAGGCCAACATAATTAACTGCTTCGTCTTTGCATGTTGAAGAATTAATTTACTCATTCTTGAATTTCACTTCGATTAAATAATATGGTCTGTTCATCTCCAAAATGATATTTTCCTATTAAGTCAACGAATGTACTCATTATTTTGTCTCACTTAATACTATTTTTTTTTTGTTTGACTAAGACAATTTAACTTTTTGGACGGAAGATGATATTATTCGATAGAGGCAAAATTCAAGAATGAGTAAATTCATTCTTCATAATATAGGAAAAAGTAATTAATTACGCTAAACCTCGAGATCCTCGAAATTTTTCTTGCAATAATAAATATAATATAAATATTCTTTCATATCTCCTCCCTCTGCAGATTCTGTAGCCAAGAAAAAATGGCCTCCTAAATTAATAATAACATATCAAAAGGTGCATTTTAGATTAAAAAAATTGGCTATTGTGTTGATTTGTTAAAAAAAAATCAAAAGAAAAAAAAAAAAAAAGAAAGATGGGAGAAGAAAGAAAAGTGAGGTTCAAGCACTTTAGAGTAAAAATGAATTTCTCGTTGGATAGCTCAAAATATGGTTTATTTACATTATTTTAGCATGAGTTACATATTGAAATGACCCAAAAAATGAATTTTGGCTCTTTTTTTTCTCCCTTGCAAATAAGTTTAGGACCCTTATTCCGTTTTCAATTCAATTTCACTTGATTTTGATAGTTTTAACCCAAAGTGTAAAATAAATTGATAATTCGATTTTTCAAATCTTACAAATCAAATTATATTGTTAACTTTTAAAAATTATATAACTTTGAATTGATTTGAGTAGCTTAAGCAATTTATTTAGAAGCACTAATAATTTCAATAAAAAATGTAAAAAAGTTTCGAATACTAAATTATAGTCAAATTAATACTTAGATTTTTTTAATTTTAAAAATAATTATAGAGTCTTTAAATCGTACTCAAACTATCCGTCGTATTCATCCCGCCTAAAAAAGTGAGATATTGTCTATCAATTAACATGGAAAAGACAAAAACAACCCTATTTAAAAAAATTTTGAATCCCTAAATTATAGTAGAACTAATATATTGATCTCTAAATTATACTTTTGTCCCAAATTAAGGTCCCTAATTTTTAGCGGGATGGATTTTTTATTAGTTTCTCTATAATTTAAAGACCTTATAGTTATTTATTGAAAATAAAATATGTATAATAGAATCGTCATAATCTAGGGATTAAATTTCTTATACCCATAAAATAATTTTAGTTGTGATAAATTCTTTAAATTGTAAATATATATTTAGTTGAATATTTGATTTTTTTTTTTAAATCCTCAATATCAACTCTGAGACTAAATCAACTCTTAATACATTTAAAAACTAAAACAAGAAAGGATAGAAGCGTTCAATTCACTAATGGCAGACAAAAAGAAAATTTACTATTTGATCAAGGGTAAAAATAGCATTTCAAAATTAAGAAAAATCTAACAAAAGAAATTATTTAGTGCAATAAAAATATAGTACAGGGACTGTATTGGAGTGACTTGTCTACTTTATTATAATATAGGGTTGAAACAGTAATTTAAAAAACAATTGGGCCTTTGTAGCCCATTAATCCTTGATTAAAAAAACCGGGTGGGTCAAAACCGAACCGTAACAGCTCCTCCATCTTGTGTGGAGTAATGCGGACACACGCCTGCAATTCATTCTCTTCTTCACTCTCAAAGCTCAAAGAACAATCTCTTGACTCCATCATCTTCCATTTCCAATAGATCTAAGACCTCAAATTTCAATAATTCAATACAAAAACCAAGGTCTTATAGAGAATAACTGAAATGGGGCTAGGGATATTAGCTTCTAGGGTCATCAGACCCCACGCTACCAAGCCTAGAAACTTGCTTCTCCTCCGCTCCATTGTCACCAAGCCCGAGCTTCAATCACCTGAAGCTTCTGCTGCCGCCACCGCACCTGACCCCACTCCAGATCTTCCGCCGCGAACTCCAGTCGCCGGTGCCCGGGTCCACTTCCCCAACCCCGATGATGCGATCGAGGTCTTTGTCGATGGGTATCCGGTCAAAATCCCTAAAGGAATGACGGTTTTGCAAGCTTGTGAAGTCGCTGGTGTTGACATTCCTCGATTTTGCTATCATAGCCGACTTTCCATTGCTGGTAACTGCCGTATGTGCCTTGTTGAGGTCGAGAAGTCTCCAAAGCCCGTTGCTTCTTGCGCTATGCCTGCTCTACCAGGTTAGGGTTCTATTTATTTTTATGATTCATCTGGGATTTTTTTTAATAGATCATTTGGTTGAGTATTCTATGTAGTTCTTAAATTACGGTATTATAAATTTGATGGATTTGGTAACTATTATATGTTTGCGGTTCTAGTTGATGGTTCGAATCAGTGGTTTATATCATTATTTCTATGGTTTTGTTTGATGAATGAAGAACGAAAGTCAATTTTTTTTTTTTTTTTTTTTTTTTTTTTTGGGTTTATTTATTTATTTTTGTTTGTTTGGTAATTCGGCTGGCAAATTGGGCTTGTTGCATTTTCGAAATTGGATTTTATATTATGCCCGTAATGTCTTAGATTTTTACGCTAATTTAATATAGTTTGATGATACGCACTTATTTTACCTTAACTGCTAATTGTGATTGTAATTATGTACCATAACTGGTATTTTAATTCTGCTACAGTTGAATTGTTTGATATACTGATTCATTTCTTGTTTATGGTATTTTTCCTCCTATGAGTTGATAGAGTTTGATTGTTGCTTGAAATTGTTGTTCTGTTGTTACTTAATTGTGTCGGAGATTTCTTTCATGTGAGTTATTTTGTTTATTAGCTCTGGTTTTACTTCTGTTTTCTAGCTTATTTGCTTTTACTATCAATATAGATGCACTTGGATTAGTACTTTTTTGCTTTCTCCTGTTTGATAGTTGTATGAATATGTGGTTCTAAGAATTGCATTTCTAATATTTGATTATTGTGTTTCTGCCTGAGAATTTGGGGATATGTTCTGCAACATTTTAAATATTTCTGGTTGATTGTAACATTAATCAAAAAGCTCTATAGTTTGTAATTTATACTTTCCTTCAAGCTTCATCTGCATTATATGGTTGATCAAGTTCTCTTTCCCCTTACAATAGACATTATTATTGTGATCTGAAGTTAACCTTTTCATTTGGTACTTCCATTTTAGTTTGCTTAAATGAACTACCACTTCAAGTATTGCTAAATAAACTATATTGTGTTTCTCTTGTATTGATATGATTTGTTGATTATCCAAACTTTTTATTTGGCTTACTTCTTGATTAGGTTTGATTTATTAGAGGATTTGTATTTTAGGGATGAAGATTAAGACAGACACACCTGTGGCAAAGAAGGCACGCGAAGGGGTTATGGAATTTTTGCTCATGAACCATCCATTGGATTGTCCAATTTGTGATCAAGGTGGAGAGTGTGATCTTCAGGATCAATCTATGGCATTTGGATCAGATCGTGGCCGATTTACTGAAATGAAGCGATCTGTGGTTGATAAGAATCTTGGTCCTTTGGTGAAGACTGTGATGACTCGGTGTATTCAGTGCACAAGGTCTGAACGTATCAAAATTATCCTCATTCTTCTTATGAGTTAATTGCTGAATCTCAACTTGTGCACAGAGTGAAAATCATGTCCATTATTTTATTAACTTACCGAAACCACTTGCATTGCATCTCCTAACTTTATCTTTACTTTTTGAATTGTTTGCTATGACATAATTTAGCATTTCCTCTGAAAATCGAAGAACTCAATTAGTTCCTAGCAATAATAAACTGGGGCCCATAAAACTGGTGCCGCTTTGCAATGAGTGGGAGCTGATTAATAATTTTATGGCTGTATTGTGCATATATGACCAATGTCCCATGGCATTTCATTATTATGTTTAGCATCCCATTCTGCTACTCAAATAGGT
Organism: Jatropha curcas; assembly: GCF_041381405.1. NCBI lineage: Eukaryota > Viridiplantae > Streptophyta > Magnoliopsida > Malpighiales > Euphorbiaceae > Jatropha > Jatropha curcas. The sequence goes on from NC_143154.1 coordinate 24,331,784, forward strand.
TATCTAGAGAGATTTATTCCGAATTTTAACAATTGGATAACCAACTGGGGTATTGTAAATTTTGGCATTCTATCTTAAGAAGGAGCATGTTGGATTTTTTTTTTTTTTTTTTTTTTATGCCAATATGTGCTTGTTTATTGGGTTTGCATTTGCAATTGGATGAATGCCTTATTTTCGACTTATAAGTCTGCATTGATTGCTGATTACTTTTTCACCTTTATCATCCATTCTTCCTTATGGTATTGAGATTTAGCTTTGCGTTGTTGACCATCATTTCTTTGTTTTTGTGTTTTCATCTCTAGATGCAGGTAATCTGCTTAAAGAAGCTGCCAAAGCTAATTTGGTTCTTGTGGTTTTTTCTTACTTATTCTGAAATATGACATATGACTAATATTTGGAAATTTAATTTTCTAACCCTTCCTTTGTCTTTCTTTCACTTTTCTTGCCCCATTTGTTGTGATAAAGTTTTGAGGAAAATGATACTCTCTTCTCTTGGTATAGGTTTGATTTGGAAAATCAGTTATTCGAGTCTTTTATTTTCCCATGAACAATTTTATTTGTATTTTATTAGATAACATGCTTTGTAATTATTCTGTTTAAGTTTTGAGTTCCTTCTGATTTGGTAATTCACTTGACATTGGATTTTGATGTTGATTGCTTTTGGTTGGGTTTGTAATGATGCTATGATGATGTGCTATTTGATCTTTAAGGTTGGTGGAGGTTGGAATTTCTTTGATTTCTGTTGATCACATGTCATGCAATGAAGCTGTTTGCATTTCCTGAGAGGATGTAAATTTAGGGTGGTATTCATGTTGTTAATATCTTTATGAAAAAGCGTCCATGGACATTCTTTAGTCCTGCTAATGAAAATTTTTGATGACTTTTGATTTGATCAGTGTTCTTGCAACTTGAGTTGGGTCTAGTGTTGTAACATACTGAAGAAGCTCTCTCATTTTTTATTTGTTTTTGGTCCAACAGGTGTGTCAGGTTTGCAACAGAAATTGCTGGAGTCCAGGATCTTGGCATGTTAGGTCGTGGCAGTGGAGAAGAAATTGGGACTTATGTTGAAAAGCTCATGACAAGTGAACTTTCTGGAAATGTGATAGATATCTGTCCTGTTGGAGCCCTTACTTCAAAACCTTTTGCATTTAAAGCCCGGAATTGGGAATTGAAAGGGACAGAAAGCATTGATGTTAGTGATGCGGTTGGATCCAACATTCGGATTGATAGTAGAGGTCCGGAGGTCATGCGCATCATTCCGCGGTTAAATGAGGTATGCATAAATAAGCTGGATGTTGCATCATTTTGGTGATTTCTAAGATAGTTTAGTCAAAGGATCAAATAGCTTCCAGTTCATTCGAGGCATCAAAATGCTTCTAGTTTTAGTCAAGGTGTCAAATTGCTTCTTTGTGCCATGAAGGGGCCATATTTTTTCCCATTAAGAGAAGATAGGTGTACTGTTTTATGTTTTTTAGAGAAGTACAAACTGGCGAAAAGCTCGTTGTCACGACTAATTTTAGGCCATTGATAAATTTTTATTGGTTATATCTTGTTGATTAATAACCTATTATGGCCTAATCCTAATTAATACGGATGTATTCTTGAATTGGCAAGATTTCCTTGGTTAAATTAATATGATACAGTGGTACTCATAATCCCACTGTTGATTCTGCTCTTCAAAGAGAAGACATACATTCTATTGAATGTGTTATTTGAATTTATTATAGTTAGCATCTTTAATATGAAAATTCTAGTTTTCCTGTTCACTAGATTCAAATGGGATTAATAGGATGTCAGAAATATATTTTTATATATTGTTGTTGTTTCCATTGTTTTAAGCATCTCGGATACGAGTTCACCTGTTCATCCTGTTGGGTTCCTGTTGCATTCCTATTTCAGGACATAAATGAAGAATGGATATCAGATAAGACTCGGTTTTGCTATGATGGTCTGAAGAGGCAGAGACTCAACGACCCTATGATTCGTGGCACGGATGGGCGCTTTAAGGCTGTGAGCTGGCGTGATGCCTTAGCTGTAGTTGCTGAGGTAATACATCAAGTTAAACCTGAGGAAATTGTTGGAGTTGCTGGTAAGCTGTCTGATGCTGAATCCATGATGGCACTGAAAGATTTCTTGAATAAAATGGGGTCAAATAATGTCTGGTGTGAAGGAAATGGCCCAAACCCAAATGCTGATCTACGATCTGGATATATAATGAATAGTAGCATTAGTGGGCTTGAGAAGGCAGATGTCTTCCTTTTGGTTGGTACTCAGGTAATGTACTAACATGTCTGCTATTTATTTATTTTATCTAACACTTGGGTTATAGTTGCCTTTTTTTTAATATTTGCTTTTGTCTTTTCATATTTTTAGGTTTCAATGTGTAGTATGAGTGCTGTTTTTATATGAGCTTGTTTTCTGTGGTATTCTGTTGAGAATTTAAGATGCAAAATTTGAAGGGTGGTTTGGTAGTTATATATAATGTTTTATATACTGTTGTAAGATCACATTATCTCATTATGTCCCATGAATTGCCAGCCAAGAGTAGAAGCTGCCATGGTAAATGCTAGAATTCGCAAGACAGTTCGTGCAACCAATGCTAAGGTTGGTTATATTGGCCCTCCATCTGATTTCAACTATGATTGTGAGCATCTTGGCACTGGCCCTCAAACTCTCCTTGAAATTGCTGAAGGTCGTCATCCTTTTTACTCAAAAATCTTAAATGCCAAAAACCCAGCAATTATTGTTGGTGCTGGAATCTTTGAAAGATCGGACAAGGATGCAATTTTTTCTACTGTTGACGCCATTGCAAAAAAAGCAAATGTTGTGAGACCTGATTGGAATGGGTTCAATGTGTTGCTTCTCAATGCTGCACAAGCTGCGGCCCTTGACCTTGGACTTGTGCCAGAATCCAGCCAGAGTATTGAGTCTGCCAAGTTTGTGTATTTGATGGGTGCTGATGATGTGAACTTGGACAAGCTGCCAAATGATGCCTTTTTGGTATATCAGGGGCACCATGGGGACCGTGGTGTATATCGTGCCAATGTCATTTTGCCAGCAGCAGCATTTACTGAAAAGGAAGGTACCTATGCGAACACAGAAGGGTGTGCACAACAGACTTTGCCTGCAGTTCCAACAGTTGGTGATGCAAGGGATGACTGGAAGATAATTCGGGCTCTCTCTGAGGTAGCAGGGGCACGCTTGCCCTATGATTCAATTGGTGCCATCCGATCCCGGATTAGAAATGTTGCACCCAATCTCTTGAGCCTGGATGAGAGAGAGCCAGCTACTTTTTGGGCTTCGTTGAAGCCTGAGTGCACTCAAAAGATTAGTTCAACACCATTCAATGCTTCCGTAGAGAATTTTTACATGACTGATGCCATTACAAGGGCTTCAAAGATAATGGCACAATGCAGTGCACTGCTATTAAAGAAGTGAGTGCTGGATTTTGATCTTTGTAATAAAATTGCAGATCAAATTTTCTTTGAATATTTCATTTATCTATGTGAGGCCCTGTTTGGCCAAGGGCCAAACTTCTTGAAAGTTGGAGTAAAAATAAATTTATTTAGGTTCTGTTTGTAACATTCCTACAAATGTAAAAGCATTTTCCTTAACTGTGTAAAACTTGGAACTTCCTCATTTTCTTACAATATGTCTCGCAGCTTTTAGACAATGCCGAAGATTGCAGCAATTCTGCTTCGCTTGAACACTTAATTAAAGTTAGCTTTAACTTGCTTGTGACTTTTTAACAAAGCCTTTGTTTTACTTTTTAAGATTTGGTATGAAAGAAAATGTTCATTTTACTCTTACGAATATAATTTTATAGAACCCAAACATTTGCAAATCTGTGATGACACACTGTTGGAACTCAAATGAAATAAAACAAAAGGCAAAAACAAAAATAATTACGATTAAATAAAGAAACATACTGTCTGTTTCCTTGTATTAGAAAGTTTACAAATTTATGTGACTAAAAATTGCTGGAATTTACAAATAAATTTTATTTTTGGATCCAACCAATAAAATTATGGATTTTTTTAAAAATATTCTGACTTTATTTTTTTCCCCTAAATATATGGTTAGAAATACCTTTTATTTCCATAGAATTCCTCTAAGTAAGTTTTTTCCTGAATGTTTACCACTAACAATAAAAATTTTCTAAAGCCTGGGGGCCATCTCCGCTAATTTAACTGAAAAAGACAGAGACAAATACAATTAAGATCAAATAGAGAAACATTCATCTTGTATTAAATTGATATTTTCTCATGGTTTATTTTTTGCTTGATTTCTTGGATTAGAAGTTTAATGTTGTGAAAAGAAGAACCCTACCGACCAACTTTGCCAACTCCTAATCCTCTACAATTTAGGATTTGAAAACTCACTATATAAGCAATTCATTAAACGTGTTGTTTTACAAACTTTTCTTCATCGATAGTTTAAGTTTCTCTCCATCAACAGTCTCACAAACTTCTCTTTATCGATAGTCTAACTTTCAAATTTACAATGGCAAGAAGAAAAACGAAGCGAGTTCTGAAGAAGCCAGTGCGAGTGGAGAAGCTTGAGACAACCTTCACTTGCCCGTTCTGCAACCACCGCCACTCTGTTGCATGCGTCATTGATAGGAAGTTGGGATTTGGAGAAGCAGAATGCAGTGTCTGCAAAGTTAACTACGTGACCAAGATCAACCCTTTGACGGAGCCGATTGACATCTACAGCGAGTGGATCGATGAGTGCGTTGGGGTTAACACAGCTTGAAGATAGTTCTTGGTTTTAGTTTACTGTTCTTTTCAGTTAATATTAGTATCTTTAATGGTAAATGACAATTTTGTTTAGGAAATGTGAAGCGATCGAACGCTGTAATCAAATTGTAATTTTTGATGATTCTTTAAAGAAATCTTTGATCTTTTGAATCTTTAATCTTCCTCATCTTTGCAATCCCGCTTGAAGGTTTTTGTTGATTGCCAAATTGAACTATGACTGTCCACACCAATTCCGGGGCTTAAAATGGTTCTCACATGCATATTTTGTTGTAAGTTGAGTGTATTTCAAAAGATCTCACCTAACTTATGTAGGAGCTTCTAAAAAGTTTATTAATAAGTGTTTGATATTGGACTAGTAAAAGGTGTAGTAAGGGATTGGGTTTATATGCACAAAAGTTCAATCCTAATATTAACTAGTTTCAAAAGAACCCGTTCAATCCTAACAAAGATTTCGCATTGCTTTTTATCTCTTTGCTGTGATTGCGAAATACTCCTTCAAGAACAATGCTCTGGCACGTCTCAGGTTACAGTTCGTTCTACATATTTCAATAGCAGTGTCATGGTTTATCACGAGGAAACAACTGACTTCAGGGTTTTGGCCTTCTTTCTTGTACGAATATGGTTCTGTGTTAAAAAATATGTTGAAAGCAAATGTGCATTTGCTTTCCTTCGCCGACTGTTTAAATTTTTTTCACCTTAACTTTCTTGTTTATCACTTGTTTAAAAGCAACTTGTCATAAAGTAAGTGATTACAAATTGCTTCAGCATATGTTGTCACTCTGTTGGGACTTAACTGAAATAAAATAAAAGATATATATAAAAAATATAATTAAGATCAAACAGAGAAACATCCATCTTCTATTAAGTTGATTTCTCATGGTTTATTTTCTGCATGATATCTTGGATTAGGAGCTTAATGTTGAGAAAAGAAGAACCTCCTTCCTCTGTTGCCTTCTTTGCCTTCTCTGCAAGTTCTTTAATCCTTTTATTTCTCTCTTCCCTTTCTTCTCCTTCTTCCATCAATTTGTCCAAAGCTCTCACAACATCTTCTTTTTTCACCAACAGACCAAACTTCCCTTCCTCTCCGAACTTCTCTGGAACCTCGACCCCAAAACTCACACCAATCTTCAGTACCTGAATAACTAGCTTCTCATTAATAAATTGATCAGCAAAAAGTGGCCATGTAGCCATCGGCACACCTGAGCTTATTGCTTCCAATGTTGAATTCCATCCACAATGCGTCACAAATCCTCCAATTGCTGGGTGTGACAGTATTAGCATTTGTGGCGCCCAGCCGCTAATGAAAAGACCTCTTCCTTTTATTCTCTCTTCGAACCCAGTCTCTGAAACCCATTTCTCTATTTCTTTTGATCTATAATCTCCTCCTCTTACTACCCAAATGAAAGGCCTTTTCGAGGATTCTAACCCTAATCCCAGCTCTATCACTTGTAAAGTTGTTAAATTAGGAAGGCTTCCAAGACAAGCGTAAATTACAGATTTTGGACTCCAAGCATCAAGCCAATTCAAACATTCATTCCCATCAACTAATGTTCTATTACCTCTATCAATCTTGTCCATGCTATCCTTGTTACATAGTGAAACAGGGCCAATACACCAAATCCTAGTATTCCCTCTTGCATTCTTGTATTCTTTAACAAATTCTTCCTCTAACTCTTCAAATGTATTTATAATAAATCCACAGCTTTCCTTTTCAGCTTGAAGAATTTGATTAAGGAGCTCTTCGGTCCAGTTCTTTACAGCCGATTCGGGCAGCTGACTTTCGGTGATCTCAATAGTCTGAGGCAATCCAGGAACAACAAAAAATTCATTTTCTGATGTTATATTCTCTAAAATGTTGGAATTGTAAATATTATGCGTGCATAACATAGTAAAACAGCAAAAGCCGTTAAATGAAATTCTTGGAACCTTCCATTTACTAGCTATGTGAATTGTCCATGGCAAAAACAAATCAGAGATTATGCAGCTTGGCTTAGGGTTTAGTTCTTCAAATAATTCTTCTGCTGGCTTTTGAAGCCCATTAGCTGCCATGAACATTTTTTCGCCCATGTCCAATGAAGGTAACATGTCAAAATTTTCACATCCTTCAGGTAAGCCATAGTTTTGAAATGGAATTTGGAGTTTGAAAATTTGGATTTTGAGGCCTGATTTGATAGCTCTGGTAAGAATTGTTGAATGCCTAGCAGCATTTTGAGGTGTTGTGATTATACTTACCATTGCTCCTTCTTGTGCCAACAGCTTGGCAATATCTACCATTGGAATCATATGGCCTTGGGCTAGTAGAGGAAACAAGACGAAGTGAAGTTGGTTGCTTTGGGAAATCATGGCAATGGATTTGTCAGAAAGAGAGGGAGAGAGAGATATGTGCGTTAAGTTTCTTCATTGTTATGCATGCACATATATAGAAGAAGAATGACCTAGATGTATTTCTGTATCGTTAGACTAATAGATTCGCAGTGAAATATTATATTTGCCTTATAATATAGGAATTTAAGGATTTAAACCCGAGTAGAAATTATAATTTTTAAAATTGTTATATAATATTACAAATTAGTTAAAATTCATAAACAAGAAGTTGAGTAATTATACCAACTAACATTAAAAAATTAGCACCAATCACTTAACTTTCCATATTCACGTATTAAAAATTTCGAGAATGACACTGTTTTTATAATTGTAGCTCTTTAAAATTAGATAAGTTAGATTTTCGTGTAATACTTTTTGTGGTATATTTATTGGCCATTCTCTCCATATATCATCCAAAGAGCGAGTGACTATGATGATGATCAACATAGCAGGATAAGAAAATGTTATAACCGAAAAAACTTGTGTGGTTGAATGAACCAAGATGTAGATGCAGCTATCTAGTTCTTTTATCCTCAGTTGTGGCTCATAATTCTCTAGCAGCATTATAAATAAACGACAACATTAATTATCGATGTGGTTTAGACTCAACATATTTATGCATTTAACTATCCAACAAAAAAAAAAACACAAACATATTTATGCATTTAAAGACAAAATGAGCCTACTGATGTGTTGTGGTTGTGTGCCCACTCAAGTGGGACCCACAATAAATTTGAAAGGAAAATAAAGGAAGTCAAAAATGGAAGGCAACGGAGTTGTACACGGCATCCCTACGTGTAGTCAAAAATGGAATGCAATGGAGTTGTACACGGCAGGAGTTGTACATGGCATTTCTACGCGTTAACCTGCAGAGGCAGAGGCAGAACACACAATACACACAGAAGAAAGAAGAGAGAAAATGTAGCGAGAGAGTTTTCTAATTTTAGGATGGGTTTCCTAAAATTAGGGGAGAGAAAAATAGTGAGGAAATTATTATGGAGTGTTTTTGGGAAATACTTTGAGTGTCACTATTTTTGTATTACTCACTTACTATTTTAATAGTGGAAGAATGATTCGGATTTTGTCCCGTGGACGTAGCCCTAAACAGTTGAGGGTGAACCACGTAAATATCTGTGTGTCACAAATTTATTATTCCGCTGCGTTAATTTTCTCTTAATCGGTTGAAAGGGCCCAACGAGTGGTATCAGAGCTGATGCCCAACAACTGGTATCAGAGCTGATTCCTAACAAGTGGTATCAGAGTCGAAGGTTTCGGTAGGCCCAGCCGGTCAGATAGTGGTACCGGATCCGTGGATATATTTTGAAAATAAATATACCACGATGAAGAGAAAATTACGACGAGTCCATTGGTGTTGTCTGCTCGGAAAGACGTTGCAAAATCGACTTAGTGATGAATAGTAGAATAGTAACTCGCGGTTGATGGTGAATAGTTACTATTGGCGTTACTGTTGCTGAGCCCGTCACTGTTAAGCCCAGCACTATTCATGCATATTACTATTCACATGTACAGTTACTATTCATGCATACAGTTACTATTCGAGTATACTGTTACTATTCATGATCACTATTCACGTATACTACTGTTCACGTATACGGTTTATGTTGGTGAAGATATTCTGCACAAGTCAAAGTGAACAAGAGACATAACACAGTTGCCAGCGACTCAGAGTAGAGTGGGCAAGTGTTTGCAGAGGTGGATGACAGACATAACACGGTGGCCAGC